>NC_092262.1:13325071-13337571 GCF_036320965.1 Panulirus ornatus | reverse complement strand
AACTCAAGTTTGTAATATTAATTTATCGGCTCTATAATGCACATTATTAACTACGTAATGATGGCTCGTCTTGTGATGTGGGAAATTATTATGGGGTATATTATGGGGTATATCGGGGGTAAGTCATCGTACTGATGTAGTATTAAAACTCAAGTTTGTAATATTAATTTATCGGCTCTATAATGCACATTATTAACTACGTAATGATGGCTCGTCTTGTGATGTGGGAAATTATTATGGGGTATATTATGGGGTATATCGGGGGTAAGTCATCGTACTGATGTAGTATTAAAACTCAAGTTTGTAATATTAATTTATCGGCTCTATAATGCACATTATTAACTACGTAATGATGGCTCGTCTTGTGATGTGGGAAATTATTATGGGGTATATTATGGGGTATATCGGGGGTAAGTCATCGTACTGATGTAGTATTAAAACTCAAGTTTGTAATATTAATTTATCGGCTCTATAATGCACATTATTAACTACGTAATGATGGCTCGTCTTGTGATGTGGGAAATTATTAGGTCCAATGTTATATATCAGTATGGAAGTTATTAGGTCCAATGTTATATATCAGTATGGAAGTTATTAGGTCCAATGTTATATATCAGTATGGAAGTTATTAGGTCCAATGTTATATATCAGTATGGAAGTTATTAGGTCCAATGTTATATATCAGTATGGAAGTTATTAGGTCCAATGTTATATATCAGTATGGAAGTTATTAGGTCCAATGTTATATATCAGTATGGAAGTTATTAGGTCCAATGTTATATATCAGTATGGAAGTTATTAGGTCCAATGTTATATATCAGTATGGAAGTTATTAGGTCCAATGTTATATATCAGTATGGAAGTTATTAGGTCCAATGTTATATATCAGTATGGAAGTTATTAGGTCCAATGTTATATATCAGTATGGAAGTTATTAGGTCCAATGTTATATATCAGTATGGAAGTTATTAGGTCCAATGTTATATATCAGTATGGAAGTTATTAGGTCCAATGTTATATATCAGTATGGAAGTTATTAGGTCCAATGTTATATATCAGTATGGAAGTTATTAGGTCCAATGTTATATATCAGTATGGAAGTTATTAGGTCCAATGTTATATATCAGTATGGAAGTTATTAGGTCCAATGTTATATATCAGTATGGAAGTTAGTGTTTGTTTCATGTTTTCCATTGTTGACTTTAGATAAATGTATTTGTACTTACTGTATGTTGTTGTTGTTGTTGTTTGTATCCTGTATTTCCTGGCTGGAGTTCTTGCGTACATTCGTTATATGATGGAGGTTGTTTAGTGTAGGATGATGTACGCAGGTCCTACGTACAACTCCGGCTCTCTGTTCCTACAACATCATACGAAAAAAATGATCGTGCGACCTCTGTCTGGCCAATCATAGTGCCTATGGCATGACGTCACGGTACCGGAGCGCTCGCATTGGTGGATGATCTGGAGTTTGTAGTCAACAAAGCAAGGACGAATTTCTTATATATATATATATATATATATATATATATATATATATATATATATATATATATATATATTGTAAATTGTATAATGCATCATTGTTTGGTTGTGGTATATTGTCGGGTCATGAGAGAGCTGCGGCCGACAATGGCCAGAATGTAGATCATTATATACATCGATGTTTTGATAGTTTACATTGTTGGAAGTAAGTGATATTTAATGTTTCTGGTTTTCTGTTGTTCGCAGGGTTATATACATTGTTGTAATAGATGTGCATAAAGTTTTGTGTTGTTTATATACATTGTTATAATGAATGTATGTAGAGTGCAGTTTTGTTGTGTTCTCATGTTTATATGAATTGTTGTTGTGAGATGTTTACAAAGTGTAGTTTTGTGTTATGCACACACATGTTTATATACATTATTGTAAGTGATGTTTATAGATTGCGTTCGTATGTTGTCCATACGTTTATATACATTTTTGTAAGCGATCTTTATAGATTGTGGTCGTGTGTTGTACACATGTTTATATACAGTTTTGTAAGCGATATGTATTGATTGTGGTCGTGTGTTTACCACATATTTATATACAGTTTTATAAGTAGATGTATATAGGTTCATATGTTACCTTCACACACACACACACACACACACACACACACACACACACACACACACACACAAAGTGTAAGTAGATGTATATAGATTTGGGTCAAGCGTTGCTGTCGTATTCTGGTTTAATCAGATGTTTATAGATTGGGTTGTGTGGGAGGTGAGGGGTGTTGGGGGTCGTGTGGTGGAGGTCATGTGGTGGAGTGGGGGAGGTCATGTGGTGGAGTGGGGGAGGTCATGTGGTGGGGGTGTGGTGTGGAGGGGGTTAACATGGAGGGGAAGGACCAAGTGTGATAACCAGTCACCTCCGTTACCCACCACCACCACCACTACTGCACGAACCGTTCTTACTGTTACCCGGTGCTACAGGTACTGTTACTACTGTTACTATGTCTCCCGGTGTTACTGTTACTATGTCTCCCGGTGTTACTGTTACTATGTCTCCCGGTGTTACTGTTACTATATCTTCCGGTGTTACTGTTACTATGTCTGCCGTTGTTACTGTTGTTACTATGTCTGCCGTTGTTACTGTTACTATGTCTCCCGGTGTTACTGTTGTTACTATGTCTCCCGGTGTTACTGTTGTTACTATGTCTCCCGGTGTTACTGTTACTATGTCTCCCGGTGTTACTGTTGTTACTATGTCTCCCGGTGTTACTGTTGTTACTATGTCTCCCGGTGTTACTGTTACTATGTCTCCCGGTGTTACTGTTACTATGTCTGCCGGTGTTACTGTTACTATGTCTGCCGGTGTTACTGTTACTATATCTCCCGGTGTTACTGTTACTATATCTCCCGGTGTTACTGTTACTATGTCTCCCGGTGTTACTGTTACTATGTCTCCCGGTGTTACTGTTACTATATCTCCCGGTGTTACTGTTACTATGTCTGCCGGTGTTACTGTTACTATGTCTCCCGGTGTTACTGTTACTATGTCTCCCGGTGTTACTGTTGTTACTATGTCTGCCGTTGTTACTGTTGTTACTATGTCTGCCGTTGTTACTGTTGTTACTATGTCTGCCGTTGTTACTATCTCCTGGTGGTGTAGAATCCGTAGTGTGGTTCGATACTGTTGCTTATACTCTCAAGGGACTCCTGTTACCGTTGATTGTGGTGTCGTAGTCACTACCGTTAACGCCACTGTTGCTGCCCGTGCCTACTGTTGTGTGGGTGGCGTGGATGACGTAGGAGCAGTAGTGCCGCTTCCGGCCACCAGGGGGGGGGGGTATGTGGCGTGGGTGGAGCTGTGTCGTTGTGGAGGGGGGAGGGGTTGGCTACACCACGGGTGGGGGGAGGGGTTTATGTTGGCTACACCACGGGTGGGGGGAGGGGTTTATGTTGGCTACACCACGGGTGGGGGGAGGGGTTTATGTTGGCTACACCACGGGTGGAGGGAGGGGTTTATGTTGGCTACACCACGGGTGGAGGGAGGGGTTTATGTTGGCTACACCACGGGTGGGGGGAGGGGTTTATGTTGGCTACACCACGGGTGGGGGGAGGGGTTTATGTTGGCTACACCACGGGTGGAGGGAGGGGTTTATGTTGGCTACACCACGGGTGGAGGGAGGGGTTTATGTTGGCTACACCACGGGTGGAGGGAGGGGTTTATGTTGGCTACACCACGGGTGGAGGGAGGGGTTTATGTTGGCTACACCACGGGTGGAGGGAGGGGTTTATGTTGGCTACACCACGGGTGGAGGGAGGGGTTTATGTTGGCTACACCACGGGTGGGGGGAGGGGTTTATGTTGGCTACACCACGGGTGGGGGGAGGGGTTTATGTTGGCTACACCACGGGTGGAGGGAGGGGTTTATGTTGGCTACACCACGGGTGGAGGGAGGGGTTTATGTTGGCTACACCACGGGTGGAGGGAGGGGTTTATGTTGGCTACACCACGGGTGGAGGGAGGGGTTTATGTTGGCTACACCACGGGTGGAGGGAGGGGTTTATGTTGGCTACACCACGGGTGGAGGAAGGGGTTTATGTTGGCTACACCACGGGTGGGGGGAGGGGTTTATGTTGGCTACACCACGGGTGGAGGAAGGGGTTTATGTTGGCTACACCACGGGTGGAGGAAGGGGTTTATGTTGGCTACACCACGGGTGGGGGGAGGGGTTTATGTTGGCTACACCACGGGTGGAGGGAGGGGTTTATGTTGGCTACACCACGGGTGGAGGGAGGGGTTTATGTTGGCTACACCACGGGTGGAGGAAGGGGTTTATGTTGGCTACACCACGGGTGGAGGGAGGGGTTTATGTTGGCTACACCACGGGTGGAGGGAGGGGTTTATGTTGGCTACACCACGGGTGGAGGAAGGGGTTTATGTTGGCTACACCACGGGTGGAGGGAGGGGTTTATGTTGGCTACACCACGGGTGGAGGGAGGGGTTTATGTTGGCTACACCACGGGTGGGGGGAGGGGTTTATGTTGGCTACACCACGGGTGGAGGGAGGGGTTTATGTTGGCTACACCACGGGTGGAGGGAGGGGTTTATGTTGGCTACACCACGGGTGGGGGGAGGGGTTTATGTTGGCTACACCATGGGTGGGGGGAGGGGTTTATGTTGGCTACACCACGGGTGGGGGGAGGGGTTTATGTTGGCTACACCACGGGTGGAGGGAGGGGTTTATGTTGGCTACACCACGGGTGGAGGGAGGGGTTTATGTTGGCTACACCACGGGTGGAGGGAGGGGTTTATGTTGGCTACACCACGGGTGGAGGGAGGGGTTTATGTTGGCTACACCACGGGTGGAGGGAGGGGTTTATGTTGGCTACACCACGGGTGGAGGGAGGGGTTTATGTTGGCTACACCACGGGTGGAGGGAGGGGTTTATGTTGGCTACACCACGGGTGGAGGGAGGGGTTTATGTTGGCTACACCACGGGTGGAGGGAGGGGTTTATGTTGGCTACACCACGGGTGGAGGGAGGGGTTTATGTTGGCTACACCACGGGTGGAGGGAGGGGTTTATGTTGGCTACACCACGGGTGGAGGGAGGGGTTTATGTTGGCTACACCACGGGTGGAGGGAGGGGTTTATGTTGGCTACACCACGGGTGGAGGGAGGGGTTTATGTTGGCTACACCACGGGTGGGGGGAGGGGTTTATGTTGGCTACACCACGGGTGGAGGGAGGGTATGTGCTACACCACGGGTGGGGGGAGGGGTTTATGTTGGCTACACCACGGGTGGGGGGAGGGGTTTATGTTGGCTACACCACGGGTGGAGGGAGGGGTTTATGTTGGCTACACCATGGGTGGAGGGAGGGGTTTATGTTGGCTACACCACGGGTGGAGGGAGGGGTTTATGTTGGCTACACCACGGGTGGAGGGAGGGTTTTATGTTGGCTACACCACGGGTGGGGGGAGGGGTTTATGTTGGCTACACCACGGGTGGAGGGAGGGGTTTATGATGGGGGTAACCAAGATGGGGGGGGGTAGGGAAGTGTCGGTAAAATCAAGAGTCATCCAGCCGTGTTGACCATCAGTACAGACCCGCCCAGCACGTGGTGGTCTCCACACTCACGTAAGACCACACACAGACCCCCATATTGTAACGGGATGGTCTCTGATAGATAATCACCTTCGGCAGGGACGATAGACGGAAATTTATCTATCCAGACCATCCTGCGGCATTGCGTAAGTTTGAATGATATATATATATATATATATATATATATATATAGGGCAAATGAGAGTTGGGGTGAGAGAGTATCATTAAATTTTAGGGAGAATAAAAAGATGTTCTGGAAGGAGGTAAATAAAGTGCGTAAGACAAGAGAGCAAATGGGAACTTCAGTGAAGGGCGCTAATGGAGAGGTGATAACAAGTAGTGGTGATGTGAGAAGGAGATGGAGTGAGTATTTTGAAGGTTTGTTGAATGTGTTTGATGATACAGTGGCAGAAATAGGGTGTCTGGGTCGAGTTGGTATGCAAAGTGAGAGGGTTAGGGAAAATGATTTGGTAAACAGAGAAGAGGTAGTAAAAGCTTTGCGGAAGATGAAAGCCGGCAAGGCAGCAGGTTTGGATGGTATTGCAGTGGAATATATTAAAAAAGGGGGTGACTGTATTGTTGACTGGTTGGTAAGGTTATTTAATGTATGTATGATTCATGGTGAGGTGCCTGAGGAATGCTTGCATAGTGCCATTGTACAAAGGCAAAGGGGATAAGAGTGAGTGCTCAAATTACAGAGGTATAAGTTTGTTGAGTATTCCTGGTAAATTATATAGGAGGGTATTGATTGAGAGGGTGAAGGCATGTACAGAGCATCAGATTGGGGAAGAGCAGTGCGGTTTCAGAAGTGGTAGAGGATGTGTGGATCAGGTGTTTGCTTTGAAGAATGTATGTGAGAAATACTTAGAAAAGCAAATGGATTTGTATGTAGCATTTATGGATCTGGAGAAGGCATATGATAGAGTTGATAGAGATGCTCTGTGGAAGGTATTAAGAATATATGGTGTGGGAGGCAAGTTGTTAGAAGCAGTGAAAAGTTTTTATCGAGGATGTAAGGCATGTGTACGTGTAGGAAGAGAGGAAAGTGATTGGTTCTCAGTGAATGTAGGTTTGCGGCAGGGGTGTGTGATGTCTCCATGGTTGTTTAATTTGTTTATGGATGGGGTTGTTAGGGAGGTGAATGCAAGAGTTTTGGAAAGGGGCAAGTATGAAGTCTGTTGTGGATGAGAGAGCTTGGGAAGTGAGTCAGTTGTTGTTCGCTGATGATACACCGCTGGTGGCTGATTCATGTGAGAAACTGCAGAAGCTGGTGACTGAGTTTGGTAAAGTGTGTGAAAGAAGAAAGTTAAGAGTAAATGTGAATAAGAGCAAGGTTATTAGGTACAGTAGGGTTGAGGGTCAAGTCAATTGGGAGGTAAGTTTGAATGGAGAAAAACTGGAGGAAGTAAAGTGTTTTAGATATCTGGGAGTGGATCTGGCAGCGGATGGAACCATGGAAGCGGAAGTGAATCATAGGGTGGGGGAGGGGGCGAAAATCCTGGGAGCATTGAAGAATGTGTGGAAGTCGAGAACATTATCTCGGAAAGCAAAAATGGGTATGTTTGAAGGAATAGTGGTTCCAACAATGTTGTATGGTTGCGAGGCTTGGGCTGTGGATAGAGTTGTGCGCAGGAGGGTGGATGTGCTGGAAATGAGATGTTTGAGGACAATGTGTGGTGTGAGGTGGTTTGATCGAGTAAGTAATGTAAGGGTAAGAGAAATGTGTGGAAATAAAAAGAGCGTGGTTGAGAGAGCAGAAGAGGGTGTTTTGAAATGGTTTGGGCACATGGAGAGAATGAGTGAGGAAAGATTGACCTAGAGGATATATGTGTCGGAGGTGGAGGAAACGAGGAGAAGTGGGAGACCTAATTGGAGGTGGAAAGATGGAGTGAAAAAGATTTTGAGTGATCGGGGCCTGAACATGCAGGAGGGTGAAAGGAGGGCAAGGAATAGAGTGAATTGGATCGATGTGGTATACCGGGGTTGACGTGCTGTCAGTGGATTGAATCAGGGCATGTGAAGCGTCTGGGGTAAACCATGGAAAGTTGTGTGGGGCCTGGATGTGGAAAGGGAGCTGTGGTTTCGGGCATTATTGCATGACAGCTGTAGACTGAGTGTGAACGAATGGGGCCTTTGTTATCTTTTCCTAGCGCTACCTCGCACACATGAGGGGGGAGGGGGATGGTATTCCATGTGTGGCGAGGTGGCGATGGGAATGAATAAAGGCAGGCAGTGTGAATTGTGTGCATGGGTATATATGTATGTGTCTGTGTGTGTATATATATGTGTATATTGAGATGTATGGGTGTGTATGTTTGCGTGTGTGGACGTGTGCGTATATACATGTGTATGGGGGTGGCTTGGACCATTTCTTTCTTGTTTCCTTGCGCTACCTCGCAAATGCGGGAGACAGCGACAAAGCAAATAAATAGATAAATATATATATATATATATATATATATATATATATATATATATATATATATATATATATATATATATATATATATATACACACACACACAAACAAGATATGTAAATACATATTGGAGGAGGCTCACAAGAAACAGATGAAGGTCGCATTCCCATCTTCTTGCCTCGTGACGTCACTCACGATCCTGCGCACTCGTGGACCAGTACCCTCCCCCGGCGCAGGCGCCGTTATCCCCCCCCCCCCCCTCCTCCAGAACCGTATATACCTCCACTGAGATTCTTGTATTCAGTGCGTACGAGATGACACACTTCTCTCATACTTCCTCGCTGTTTCCCGCGTTCGTGAGGTAGCGCCAGGAACAGACGAAGAAATGGCCACATTCGTTCACACTCAGTCTCTAGCTGTCATGTAATAATGCACCGAAACCACAGCTCCCTTTCCACATCCAGGCCCCACACAACTTTCCATGGTTTACCCCAGACGCTTCACATCCCCTGGTTCAATCCATTGACAGCACGTCGACCCCGGTATACCATATCGATCCAATTCACACACACACACACACGTCTGTATATATATATATATATATATATATATATATATATATATATATATATATATATATATATATATATAGAGAGAGAGAGAGAGAGAGAGAGAGAGAGAGAGAGTTTTCTACACTGCATTTTAAACGGTGTATTTTTCTATATTTTCTCTGATTTATATTAAAAGAACTGCCCCCTTCCCCCGCCGCCTAAATCCGTCGCTGTGCGTTAGGAGAACGGTACACCCCCTCCCCTCCCCCTCCCCCCTCCCGCCCTCAAGCCTTCCCATGACGTCACAAGATATAGATTTTATTCGCCCCTTTTTCTCCCCAGGATGGCAACGTATCTTTAGCCTCCCCCTCCTGAGTGTGGGTTGGTGTTATCTGGTGAGGTGATGAACAAGAACTTTGGTCAATAACTGGTTCATATGAACGAGAACATGGGTCAATAACTGGTTCATTCCCGTCCACTTATGTGTGCATGATGGGTCTGTTTATATATGGCCTCTCTCTCACCCTCTACCTGACTCCCCTCTAGCGCCCCACTGTACCCTCCCCACACCCAGCCTCCCTAGAATTATTAGTTTTTTCTAAGTAGCGTCAAGACCAGACCACCTCGCTGGTGTCTTGTGTAACTACACACACACAAGGTCATGCAGCTGACCACAAGGTCATGCAGCAAGTCACAAGGTCATGCAGCTGACCACAAGGTCATGCAGCTGACCACAAGGTCATGCAGCTGACCACAAGGTCATGCAGCAAGTCACAAGGTCATGCAGCTGACCACAAGGTCATGCAGCAAGTCACAAGGTCATGCAGCTGGCCACAACGTCATGCAGCAGGTCACAAGGTCATGCAGCAGGTCACAAGGTCATGCAGCAGGTCACAAGGTCATGCAGCAAGTCACAAGGTCATGCAGCAGGTCACAAGGTCATGCAGCAGGTCACAAGGTCATGCAGCAGGTCACAAGGTCATGTAGCAGGTCACAAGGTCAGTCATTGATGGCCAGGGTTTGAAATCGTCCGCATTTACAATTTTGTTTTGTGTCCTGATAGACAAATAGACCCCTCTGGAAGACCCCCCCCCCCCCCCCGGTGAGGACCCACACCATCAGGACCTCCCCCCCCCCTGGTCTGGGGAGGGGTAGGCCCTCCCAGGTATCCTACCACCTTGTACTGCCAGTATTGCAAGGGTCACACCTTACCAGGAGACTGCACGTAGAGCAACCCCCCCGTACCTCACTCTAGTCACTCCTGCTTGAACCATAGCAGGACACAGGATGGCCTCCCGCCCCTTGTGTCTCCCTGAGGCACACGCCACACCAGGCGTGGGGAGAGAGAGAGAGAGAGAGAGAGAGAGAGAGAGAGAGAGAGAGAGAGAGAGAGAGAGAGAGAGAGCCAGCCACCAGCTGGGGACCTCAACGAAGCAGGAGGAAGGTATCTCAATACAGACACACGCCCAGCACCACCACCTAAAAACAAGGACCTCCTCTCTCTCTCTCTCTCTCTCTCTCTCTCTCTCTCTCTCTCTCTCTCTCTCTGACTGGCGTCTCTACTCCCCGGGTTGTGGGGCTACGTGAGGAGGACGTGGGTCGGGCAGCAGCTGGTGTGAGCACCACGACCACTTGTTGCCAGGGCAGGTCGTGCCCCCTCACGACTCGACCACGACGACGCACGACGCACGACCACCGGTATAATGACCTGGCTTTGGATCTGACCCGATAAATGGGGGTGACCCAAGGGTCATGTGGAGAAGGGTCGTACCGTCGTGCTGAATAAGGTCGTACCGTCATGCTTCAGGGTCGTACCGTCATGCTGCAGGGTCGTACCGTCATGCTGCAGGGTCGTACCGTCATGCTGAATAAGGTCGTACCGTCATGCTGCAGGGTCGTACCGTCGTGCTGCAGGGTCGTACCGTCGTACTGCAGAGTATCAATACGTGTGTATCAAGCGTAATTATTATGGCAGACATTTCGTCATCAAGACGAATCCATTTTTGTTACACAAATGCAACAAGAAAGATTCTCAGGTGAGTCGTAATACCAGCTCTTCCCCTGACGCAGGTCGTACCTGCCTGTCAGTATTACCGCTCCACATAGAGAAGTGGAGGAGGAGGTGGAGGAGAGGTACACAGGAAGGAGTCAAGGATACTCCTCACCGCTGGCATCTGGAAGTACACAGACGGTTCCTCCTGGGTTGCCAGATGTGGCAAACCTTCACAACTTTACTTTCATCTAGACCTCATCCCTCCCCCCCGTCCACTGTTATTATTTGTAAACAGATACATAAGAGTTTATTAACTTATTTCACTCTATGTTAATTAAAGTATTGAAGACCGTAGTGGCAAGGTAAGATAAGACTGACTCATACGCCTGGCAATGGGGCTTGATGCTCAGGGCACCCCGGCAGCGTCGGTTGCTGCCAAAAGCAAGATCACACATTATATTTTATCGCTATATATATATTTTTTGTGTGGGTAATGTGCGACGTACGGTGTACAAAAACACATCTCCGGGGTTGCCGCGGTATTGACCGAGTTAAGCGGAGAAACTGCCAAGCCAGGAATTTCCGCTGTCGTGTGTGTACGTCGTCAGTTTGTAAGCTGGGAAATGCCATACTTGGGGTCGTAGTTTGGGTCCTACCAATACTTGTAGTGAAACTACACAACCTTCTGCTATGTACGGAAGTATATATATATATATATATATATACATATATATATATATATATATATATATATATATATATATATATATATTGGCAGGTAGTAATGTGTGGACGACTGAAACTCACAGATTTGTAGAAAATTATCTTCTAATGTCATTTTCTGTGATTCTAGTCATGATATATATATATATATATATATATATATATATATATATATATATATATATATATATATATATATATTGCTAGATGCTTCTTCACCAACATGAAAATATGTAGGGTGTTAATAAGCAAATGTGATTTAAGTCCATTTAATTATTTTTTCCACATGTACTGTTAGGTTCCCTATATATATATATATATATATATATATATATATATATATATATATATATATATATATATATATATATATATTCATACTATTCGCCATTTCCCGCGTTTGCGAGGTAGCGTTAAGAACAGAGGACTGGGCCTTAGAGGGAAAATCCTCACCTGGCCCCCTTCTCTGTTCCTTCTTTTGGAAAATTAAAAAAAAAAACAAGAGGGGAGGATTTCCAGCCCCCCGCTCCCTCCCCTTTTAGTCGCCTTCTACGACACGCAGGGAATACGTGGGAAGTATTCTTTCTCCCCTATCCCCAGGGATATATATATATATATATATATATATATATATATATATATATATATATATATATATATATATATAGCGAGTGTAGTCATAAGATTAACAGCCATGAAACCGTATTTACTCTTAAAATTAAGAGCCTGAAACGTTATTTTATTTAGAAGCCTCAAACTTTGTTTACGTTTAGAATTGGAAGCCTTCAACCTTATTTAATTTAGAATTATAATCCCTAATCATTCATTGTTAACTTTAGAAGCTTACAACATTATTAGACTTAAAACTAGAAACCCAAAACCTTATGTACTTTAGAATTAGAAGGTCAAAATCTTATATATGTTAGAATTAGAAGCCCAAAATCTTATATGCGTTAGAATTAGAAGCTCAATACCTCATGTCCTTTGCAGTTAGAAGCCTTAAACCTGGTTGACTTATAATTAGAAGCTAAAACATCATTCACCTGAAAATTAGGAACTCTGTAAAGTTTATTTACTTGAAAATTACAAGTTCTAAATCTGTTTACTTCCAAATGAGAATCCCTCATAGCCTTATTTTCCTTCCATGATAAGTGCCATATATTATGTTCTTTAACATGAGAAACTTTAAACCTTATTGACTGGACCATTAGAAGCCCTCAACTTTATATT
>NC_092262.1:13312571-13320071 GCF_036320965.1 Panulirus ornatus | reverse complement strand
ATGCACAATACCTGGGAATGTAATGAAAATTATTTTTCCCCCTTGTACTTCCTCGCTGTTTCCCGCGTTCGTGAGGTAGCGCCAGGAACAGACGAAGAAATGGCCTCTTCGACTCTCACACAGTCTCTAGCTGTCATGTAATAATGCACCGAAACCACAGCTCCCTTTCCACATCCAGGCCCCACACACTTTCCATGGTTTACCCCAGACGCTTCACATGCCCTGGTTCAATCCACTGACAGCACGTCGACCCCGGTATACCACATCGTTCCCATGCGCACACACACACACACACACACACACACACACACACACACACACACTGGGAGGCTCCTGTCCCTCATATTAAGTTTGTGTTCTGGAAACTGAAGATCCTCTGTCTAGTTTTTGCTTCCGGTAGCTTGGTTTACCTTGTGTGTGTGTGTGTGTGTGTGTGTGTGTGTGTGTGTTGTCAAGTCTAGTGGTGGCAGTGGGTCGGGGTTGGCACTGGCTGACACCAGAAGGTTGTCCAGTGTAGACTGCAAGTCGAGTTTTTTATTTTTTCATTAATTAGGTCCTCGTGGAGAGAGAGAGAGAGAGAGAGAGAGAGAGAGAGAGAGAGAGAGAGAGAGAGAGAGAGAGAGAGAGAGAGAGAGAGTAATTTTCCGTTGTATGGCAGTGTGTGTGTGTGTGTGTGTGTGTGTGTGTGTTGGCGGCCATTGCAGTGGGTGCCCACTAACCTCCCACCTGTGGCCCCACCACCTCCCACCTGCATACAGATCTCGGCGGGAACCACTGACCCACCTACACCCACCTAATGTGGTACATCCACCTGTTGTATGGTACATCCACCTGTTGTGTGGTACATCCACCTGTTGTGTGGTACATCCACCTGTTGTGTGGTACATCCACCTGTTGTGTGGTACATCCACCTGTTGTGTGGTACATCCACCTATTGTATGGTACATCCACCTGTTGTGTGGTACATCCACCTGTTGTGTGGTACATCCACCTATTGTGTGGTACATCCACCTGTTGTGTGGTACATCCACCTGTTGTGTGGTACATCCACCTATTGTATGGTACATCCACCTGTTGTGTGGTACATCCACCTATTGTGTGGTACATCCACCTGTTGTGTGGTACATCCACCTATTGTGTGGTACGTCCACCTGTTGTGTGGTACATCCACCTGTTGTGTGGTACATCCACCTGTTGTGTGGTACATCCACCTATTGTATGGTACATCCACCTGTTGTGTGGTACATCCACCTATTGTGTGGTACATCCACCTGTTGTGTGGTACATCCACCTATTGTATGGTACATCCACCTGTTGTGTGGTACATCCACCTGTTGTGTGGTACATCCACCTGTTGTGTGGTACATCCACCTATTGTGTGGTACATCCACCTGTTGTGTGGTACATCCACCTGTTGTGTGGTACATCCACCTATTGTGTGGTACATCCACCTGTTGTGTGGTACATCCACCTGTTGTGTGGTACATCCACCTATTGTGTGGTACATCCACCTGTTGTGTGGTACATCCACCTGTTGTGTGGTACATCCACCTGTTGTGTGGTACATCCACCTGTTGTGTGGTACATCCACCTATTGTGTGGTACATCCACCTATTGTGTGGTACATCCACCTGTTGTGTGGTACATCCACCTGTTGTGTGGTACATCCACCTATTGTGTGGTACATCCACCTATTGTGTGGTACATCCACCTGTTGTGTGGTACATCCACCTGTTGTGTGGTACATCCACCTGTTGTGTGGTACATCCACCTGTTGTGTGGTACATCCACCTGTTGTGTGGTACATCCACCTATTGTGTGGTACATCCACCTATTGTGTGGTACATCCACCTGTTGTGTGGTACATCCACCTATTGTGTGGTACATCCACCTGTTGTGTGGTACATCCACCTGTTGTGTGGTACATCCACCTAATATGGTACCACAAACATGTCTGCACACACCCTCCCCCGGAGTGGAGGAGTTATCGTGCACACACACACACACACACACACACACACACACACACACACACACACACACAGACATACACACGTGTGTGTACATGTCCGTTAGTTTAAATGCCCCCTCTCCCCCACTTACTTTCCATTGTTTACACCTTTCTTCAAACTCTACCGTCACTCTGTTTTCTCTGACAACACTCACCACTTTCCCCATTTTCTTTGGCATCGCTCAACGCTCGTACCGTTTTCTTTAGCGTCGATGTTGATGCGTGTGCCAGATGTCATCAGTGTTGCCATCTTTTAGTGTCATCATTATTACCATCTGTGTTGTTGTTTGCTTCATTCTGCCATGTTTGTTGACACCATAGTTACAAGTGGTTCTGGTGTCGTTACGTTATTATGTTGACGTCAATAAGAGCAGTGAGGAAGGGACGTGTTTACACACGCGTGTGAGCCACAACCAAACAAGTTGGTTGACAGAGAACTACTGCCTCTATGTGATTTGTTTACATGGCAAGGCAAGGTTTGGATTTGTTTGCTGGTTTGGTGATTTTGATATATTTTGTGTATGATACATTGATTTAATACATTGGTTTAATACATTGGTTTAATGATTCTTGTTTGATGTACATGATACGTGGAGGTGTGGTAGAGGAGGGGAGGTAAGGAGGATCAAGGCTTATAACCGGTCACCAGGGATGGTCTTCACCCCGCTCTGTCTCTCTCTCTCTCTCTCTCTCTCTCTCTCTCTCTCTCTCTCTCTCTCTCTCTCTCTCTCTCTCTCACCTGACCTTACCACAATATATCATTTCCCTTGTTCCTTCGTGTCGTATTTCCCGTCAAACGTACAGTACAGAAGGTAATATTTTGTAGTTCATGTACTTCGTGCTTGTCTTGCCCCTCAACATCTGGTCACAGCAAACATCATAAACTCGTCATCATCATTGGTGTGGTGGGGTGTCCCCTCCTGTGTGCTGGGGTGGGGTGTGTGGGACCATACATGTGTTGCAATTTGTCCTGGGCGGATTATGTAACACATTATTTCTTCACGTGGCGTCTTCACAGTGGGCATACGTAGGACACTCTGGGGGCAAACATAGGGGGACACATCGTGTCTCTGGGGGCAAACATAGGGGACAGATCGTGTCTCTGGGGGCAAACATAGGGGACACATATGTGTCTCTGGGGGCAAACATAGGGGACACATCGTGTCTGGGGGCAAACATAGGGGACACATCGTGTCTCTGGGGGCAAACATAGGGGACACATCGTGTCTCTGGGGGCAAACATAGGGGACAGATCGTGTCTCTGGGGGCAAACATAGGGGACACATATGTGTCTCTGGGGGCAAACATAGGGGACACATCGTGTCTCTGGGGGCAAACATAGGGGACACATCGTGTCTCTGGGGGCAAAATAACTATTCTTCTCATTATCAGGGGACATAATGACGGGACTTCTCTGGGGCAAAGTTACGCTACTTTTCATGATCAGGAAGTCAAGTTACGATATTCCTCAAATATCAAAGATAGAATACTTCTCAACTATTAGAAACAAAGTTGATAATATTTGGTGATACAAGATTGCTAGGACAGACTTTGATCGTCTGCTGTTCGATGACGTCAAACATCATTACCCAACAACCTCGTAACGTCTTGTGTAAATGCAATATTGAGAACATGTAAATTGTACATTAAAGATGATGTTGTACATGTGAGCGTGTCTGGCCACGTAAGAAACGTGTCTCAAAACTGGAATCTAATGACTGATCCAGAGGCAGTGACCATGGCTTGAGGGTAAGAGGGACACATGAGTGAGGGATGGGCTAGTGGTACACAGTCACCAGTGAGGGTACAAGCTGATCACCAGTGCCTTCATGTGACCTCCAGCCCAAGTCGACCCGACCTGCCAGCTGTACGATCTTGTCTGACCCGACACCACGAAGTTTACCCCCCCGTCACCTGATCTACGGCGTCCATTAATTCTAGTGTGAGAATTGGTCATATAATTACGTCATCTGTAGCGTGTGAGACGTAAATTGGTAATTAGGTCGTCTCCTAATTGGTCTGTGTTTACTTGAGGTTACCAGCTGTACCACGTGCACAATGTTGACATACGGTCAGCTGATCCCCGCGTGTCGTTTACCTGAGGTCAGCTGATCTACCACGTGGATAATGTTTACATACGGTCAACTGATCTACCACGTGGATAATGTTTACATACGGTCAGCTGATCTACCACGTGGGTAGTGTTTACATACGGTCAGCTGATCTACCACGTGGATAATGTTTACATACGGTCAGCTGATCTACCACGTGGATAGTGTTTACATACGGTCAGCTGATCTACCACGTGGATAGTGTTTACATACGGTCAGCTGATCTACCACGTGGATAGTGTTTACATACGGTCAGCTGATCTACCACGTGGATAATGTTTACATACGGTCAGCTGATCTACCACGTGGGTAGTGTTTACATACGGTCAGCTGATCTACCACGTGGGTAGTGTTTACATACGGTCAGCTGATCTACCACGTGGGTAGTGTTTACATACGGTCAGCTGATCTACCACGTGGGTAGTGTTTACATACGGTCAGCTGATCTACCACGTGGATAATGTTTACATACGGTCAGCTGATCTACCACGTGGGTAGTGTTTACATACGGTCAGCTGATCTACCACGTGTGCAGTGTTGCCGTGGTTGGAGTTTACCCTGGAGAGGTGGCATGAGGAGCCTCACCTGCTTCACCCAGAGTGAACCAGCAGCACGATCACTCACCCCCACCCCAGCACACACCTCACCCAGCTCCACCTCCAGGTCGTCTGTCAAAGGGCGGGGGGGTAGGAATGGAACGTAGAATAACGTCTGGGGGGGCGTGGCACAGGGTGGGGGTACAGGGATACCCCAGAGTGGGGGGGGAGGAGAGGACCCGAGTGGGGGGGAGGAGAGGGTCCGGAGTGGGATGGAGGAGAGGGCCGGAGTGGGGTGTAGGAGAGGGCCGTGAGTGGGTGTAGGGAAGCGCGGAAACACTGTCAGTGTAACTCCCGCCACACAGAAAATGGGATTCGGATACTTGTGTAAGTTAGGTTCACTTGGGGAGGGGACACACACACACACACACACACACACACACACATATATATATATATATATATATATATATATATATATATATATATATATATATATATAAATTATGTGTGGAATGCGGTCGTATGTGATTGTTACAACCGTCACCAACAATTTCCCTCCCCCCCCCCCCCCCCCCGGGGGATGCTAATGGCCGGATTCCGTTGAAATTACCCACCACATCTTGCCTGGGGGGGGGGGAGGGGGGTCACACACGTGGCAGTGTTTGTTCATACCTGAGGGAAGTCAGGTGTGTGTGTGTGTAATCAGGCCACAACCAGTGTGAGCATTGTCATATGACATTGTACACATATATACACACCGGCTGTCAGGTGTATTGCACGTGTGTAAACCAGGTGCACCGCTAAGATGTTTGGAAGAAATGGAGTCGTGGGGTCATTACTAGTTGTTCAGGTCACGTGGCCACTTGAGAATCGTTCATGCGTTAATTATCATCATTCACTGAATAATGAATGTTGTACATTGTGATGTGAGAGATGGGTGGAGTTACGACGTGTGGGAGGCACGTGGTTGGCTGTAAGTGAAGGAGGGGGCGGGGCTTATATGTGCAGGGGTCATGTGATTGGTCATAATCTAGTTAGGGGCGGGACTTATATGTATGGAAGACATTTGATTGGCGATAACCTAATAATTGGCAGGTACAGGTAGGGTCGCCTGGTCACAGGTAGTACCTGGCAGGTACAGGTAGGGTCACCTGGTCACAGGTAGTACCTGGCAGGTACAGGTAGGGTCACCTGGTCACAGGTAGTACCTGGCAGGTACAGGTAGGGTCACCTGGTCACAGGTAGTACCTGGCAGGTACAGGTAGGGTCACCTGGTCACAGGTAGTACCTGGCAGGTACAGGTAGGGTCACCTGGTCACAGGTAGTACC
Source organism: Panulirus ornatus (assembly GCF_036320965.1). Classification (NCBI taxonomy): domain Eukaryota; kingdom Metazoa; phylum Arthropoda; class Malacostraca; order Decapoda; family Palinuridae; genus Panulirus; species Panulirus ornatus. Next base: position 13,314,081 of record NC_092262.1, on the reverse strand, counting down.
TGGCAGGTACAGGTAGGGTCACCTGGTCACAGGTAGTACCTGGCAGGTACAGGTAGGGTCACCTGGTCACAGGTAGTACCTGGCAGGTACAGATAACCAGTCATTAGTACGCTTCTCTGCCGTCATTCGTGACGTCAGACCCCCCCGTCGCTCACTGGTGGGGGTGGGGGGGGGGGGGTCAGGTTCCGTCTGGATCAGTTGCAGATGTACACGGGCCTCCTTAGTGTCAGGGTTCGATGCCCTGGTCGTCATAACCTAGGGTCGTGTCAGCCTGCTTAATGGACGTACCGTCGTGTTTAAGGATCGTACCGTCGTGCATTACGTATGGTACACTACTGTAGAACCCTGGTGTGGTACATGGCCCCATGTACGGTACACTACAGGTACCCCAGTGGTACAGAGTACGTGCCGTGTACGGTACAGGTACGTCAGTGGTACAGAGGACGTGCCGTGTACGGTACAGGTACGTCAGTGGTACAGAGGACGTGCCGTGTACGGTACAGGTACGTCAGTGGTACAGAGGACGTGCCGTGTACGGTACAGGTACGTCAGTGGTACAGAGGACATGCCGTGTACGGTACAGGTACGTCAGTGGTACAGAGGACGTGCCGTGTACGGTACAGTGGCTCAGGTGAATGTGAAGTGGGTCACCTTGCCCGAGGTGAGGGAGGGACTTGTCACCTACATGGCTGGTGAGGTTATCTGGCCCGGGGGACAGGGGGTAGAAACAAGCCCATGACGGCGGCGGTCATGTTGGTCACGTGGCATGGTACAGACAAAGGCTGATTGGTGGGGTGTGATCGCCCCTGTGACGTCACGCCCCTGTGACGTCATGCATGTCTTCCAGAGTCGGAGTCGCCCGTAATGAGTAGCTCGTGACGTCACACTGGTTTGGCGGGTCGGTTGTGGTCCACGGGGGGAGAACCAGAGGACGCGGGTTCGATTCCTGGCCCAGGTGAAGGGGATGGGTCCATCGCGATGATGACGTCATGATGACGCTGGAGAGTGATGGTGACGTCACCGATGGTGGGGGATAAGTCTTGCTGAAGCTGGTAGTTGATGTCGGGGGGGGGGTAGTGTTGACGTGGTGGGGGTGGGTTTGATGGGGGGATGATGATATGTGTTGGAGGGGGGGTAGTGTTGACATGGTGGGGGTGGGTTTGATGGGGGGATGATGATATGTGTTGGAGGGGGGGTAGTGTTGACATGGTGGGGGTGGGTTTGATGGGGGGATGATGATATGTGTTGGAGGGGGGGGTAGTGTTGACGTGGTGGGGGTGGGTTTGATGGGGGGATGATGATATGTGTTGGAGGGGGGGTAGTGTTGACATGGTGGGGGTGGGTTTGATGGGGGGATGATGATATGTGTTGGAGGGGGGGTAGTGTTGACGTGGTGGGGGTGGGTTTGATGGGGGGATGATGATATGTGTTGGAGGGGGGGTAGTGTTGACATGGTGGGGGTGGGTTTGATGGGGGGATGATGATATGTGTTGGAGGGGGGGTAGTGTTG
>NC_092262.1:13302571-13310071 GCF_036320965.1 Panulirus ornatus | reverse complement strand
GGTGGAGTGTAGTTATGTATGGTGTGGTAGTGTAGTTATGTATGGTGTGGTGGAGTGCAGTTATGAGACAGAGTTACGTGGTGCAGTAAACATGAGGCAGACCACATATATAAGCGGCCGGCACCACCCTGGTTATAATACAAGATGGAATATGTAATGTGTATATAGATGGTAGTATAGCAGACCTCCTCCCACCACTGTAGATGGAGACAGCACAGTACAGCAGAAGGCTCCTCCTCACCCACCCCTCCCTCCGGCTCAACAACCTTGCAGGACTCTCTATTGATCAAGTAACACCATGTGTTACATAGAGAACATATGAAGATGGGAAACATATCTGGATATAATGGTTGGTTAACACCTGCAGCAGCTGATGGCTGAGGCAGGTTGTATTAAGGCCAGGCGGATAACTGAGGTTAATGGATGAGGAGTAAATGGATGATCATGTATGGGCCTCCTTGATCCCCACGCTCCCTGCCTTCCCACATGGCACCACGCCCACAGTCTGAGCCCACGCCCATAGTCATAATCACGCCCACTGTCTCTGGATCAGTGATGTTTTCAGTGCTCAAAAACTCGGCCTTCGACCTTGTCTCTGTCTAAGTGTATGTATGTGTGTATGTATATGTGTGTATGTATGTGTATGTATGTGTGTATGTATGTATGTGTAACAGTTGTCCACGTCAGCCGGAGCTCGGCTGGGCCGTACCTTGCCAGTATCGCCGAACGTTCCCACGGCTCGGAAGATTTTCCCACGCCCGTCATGCTGTGTGCACGGGAGTTCCCGCGTCGCTCGCCCTTCCTCCCATGCCCAGCTTCACCGTGGGAGTGCCAGGCACACTGTGGCAAGGGTTGGATGACTGTGGCAAGGGTTGGATGACTGTGGCAAGGTATGGATGACTGTGGCAAGGGGTGGATGACTGTGGCAAGGTATGGATGAGTGTGGCAAGGTATGGATGACTGTGGCAAGGGGTGAATGACTGTGGCAAGGTATGGATGAGTGTGGCAAGGTATGGATGACTGTGGCAAGGGGTGAATGACTGTGGCAAGGTATGGATGACTGTGGCAAGGGGTGAATGACTGTGGCAAGGTATGGATGAGTGTGGCAAGGTATGGATGACTGTGGCAAGGGGTGAATGACTGTGGCAAGGTATGGATGAGTGTGGCAAGGTATGGATGACTGTGGCAAGGGGTGAATGACTGTGGCAAGGTATGGATGAGTGTGGGAAGGGTCGGGAGGGTGTGGGAAGGTATGGGAGAGTGTGAGAGGAGCTAGAAGAGTGTGGAAGGGGCTGGAAGAGATTGAGAGGGGCTAGAAGAGACTGGGAGGGGGCTGGAAGAGTGTGAGAGGCGTTGTGAGAGTATATATATATATATATATATATATATATATCCTAGCCTGAGCCAGGTATCCATGTTATCGATCATCCGTTTGGGACGGATGAACAGCTAGGTTGACTGTGGACTGCCGTTACCAGGATTCGAACCTGTGCCATGCTCGACCCTGGGCGGCCCGTGAATGCGTCACGGTCGGGAACGCTAACCACCACACCACGGTCTGGTGTGTGTGTGTGTCATTACCCATTTGCCGTCACGTGTCGGTCCAGTTCGGTATGGGGTTGGGGGGGGGGAGCTGTACACTCGTGGGGTGCCCGCATCACTTGACCATTCTCCAGTATCATACAACTAGTCATGGTGTTGTATGATCTATCATACAACTAGTCATGTTGTTGTATGATCTATCATACAACTAGTCATGTTGTATGATCTATCATACAACTAGTCATGGTGTTGTATGATCTATCATACAACTAGTCATGTTGTTGTATGATCTATCATACAACTAGTCATGTTGTATGATCTATCATACAACTAGTCATGGTGTTGTATGATCTATCATACAACTAGTCATGTTGTTGTATGATCTATCATACAACTAGTCATGTTGTTGTATGATCTATCATACAACTAGTCATGTTGTTGTATGATCTATCATACAACTAGTCATGTTGTTGTATGATCTATCATACAACTAGTCATGGTGTTGTATGATCTATCATACAACTAGTCATGTTGTTGTATGATCTATCATACAACTAGTCATGTTGTTGTATGATCTATCATACAACTAGTCATGTTGTTGTATGATCTATCATACAACTAGTCATGTTGTTGTATGATCTATCATACAACTAGTCATGGTGTTGTATGATCTATCATACAACTAGTCATGTTGTTGTATGATCTATCATACAACTAGTCATGTTGTTGTATGATCTATCATACAACTAGTCATGTTGTTGTATGATCTATCATACAACTAGTCATGTTGTTGTATGATCTATCATACAACTAGTCATGTTGTTGTATGATCTATCATACAACTAGTCATGTTGTTGTATGATCTATCATACAACTAGTCATGTTGTTGTATGATCTATCATACAACTAGTCATGTTGTTGTATGATCTATCATACAACTAGTCATGTTGTTGTATGATTTATCATACAACTAGTCATGTTGTTGTATGATCTATCATACAACTAGTCATGTTGTTGTATGATCTATCATACAACTAGTCATGGTGTTGTATGATCTATCATACAACAGTCATGGTGTTGTATGATCTATCATACAACTAGTCATGGTGTTGTATGATCTATCATACAACTAGTCATGGTGTTGTATGATCTATCCACATTCAACTTCATCATTTACTTTAGTCCATCCTTCCTCTTATTATCGCACTATTAAATGACCTTTTTACATCTTTTCTAACGTATGTCATGTTTAAGTTTCCACTGTCTGAACTAATTACGAACATTAAGAGTGATCAAGTTATTTGTTACTCTTCTCTCTTCTACAGTGGGTCAATGTATGACCCCTGACCCCTCACTGCAAGTTACCTCCGGCGTCTGCCTTCCTCTGTAGATGTGGCTGGGTAGAGCTGTGGGTTCGGGTCATGTAGAGAGGATGATCGAAGAGAGGCAGGAAGAGAAGATGTGGCAGGGTAGCGGATGGTTTATAAAGTGAAGGTGTTACAAAGGAAGAGATGGAAGCTTTGGGTGAAGGAACGACTGCATTCACACAACACCAGACCATCAGGTCCTTCACAAGAGAGGCTCGGGTGGTAAAGAAAGAATTGGATCAATGTGCTATATGGGGGTGACGTGCCGTCCTGTGAAGGGGTCCAGGTAGACCCGGGTATAGTGTGACAGGTAGAGACACACTGGCTGTGGGCACATGAGGCCATATTGTTCCATTCTTCCTCACGTAACTCATGAAGGCGGGGAACACCCACCCGAGGGTGGGTGAGGCAACTCATACATGCGACATGTCTTCGTATGAGTCAGGTTGATATTGCCACAACCTCATTTAACTAATGGTAATGTTAGATGTCCTCATTTGGCTGACTCATGAATGAGTGAAGATGATATTCAGACAAACCTCATTCAACTCATGATCATATTAAGTGGCCTCAGTTAGGTTACTCATGAATGCGCTACGGCTCGCATGAGTGAAGATGATCATGAGACAATCTCGTTTAACTCATAATCATGTTGAATCTCCTCATTTGACCTGACGTGATCTACATTAACCTCACGTAACATGAGGTCATCTGAGGTCAACCTCATCTTCTCATAATGAGGTGTACTCGGATGACCCCGGGGCTGCTGACCCTCTTCAAATCACAATGACCTTTGACCTGGTTTCACCCCGGGAGGTGCGGGTTTTGACCTGGTTCGAGACGAGGTCAATACAGGTGACCCGTCGTGAGGTCAGGATGCCTCCCATAACAACCAGGGGGTCGTCAGAAACGACCCTGTGGTCGTCCAGAGACGACCCTGTGACCACCTCAGACTCTGGACGACCCTGTGGTGACGACCTGGACGACCCTGTGGTGACGACCCTGGACGACCCTCAACAGCGGCGGTGGAGGCGGGCGTCAGGCTCAGCAAATATGATCTGTCTCCGGAGGAGGAGGAGGAGAAGGAAGAGGAGGAGGAGGAGGAGGAAGAGGAGGAGGAGGAGGATGAGGAGAGGTTGTGTGTGTGTGTGTATGTGACACCTGCTGGGGAGGTGTATATATGTATGTATGTTTACGTACGTAAGACGTGATATGGTTGTGGTCATGGTGTTGAGTGAGTACGTCTCTCCCCCACTATCACTATCTCCCTCTCTGTCTCTCCTCTCCTCCCACTTGACCTGCCGCAGGGGGAGAGAGTTCTCCTTCCACCCTACTACCCTCCCCGCGTCTCCCCTCTCCCCGGCCTCTGGACGCCATGATCTCCCCACCTACCTCCGCCCGCCATGATGACGTCACAGCGAGCCGGGCGCGCCTGCTGACGTCACAGGTAAACACATCAATCAAGAGAGTCAAATGAGCATCGGAACTTGACTAGCGATTCACAACGCGGCCATTGTTAACTGCCCACTGCCACTGGCCACAGTGGGGTTAAAAGGCCATTCTGTTAATTAGGGCCAATTATATTAATTTGTTGTATATTGTTCACCTACAGTTATTGTTTGAGTTAAAAAATGAATTTTCCTGTATTTGTTTAATGGCCGGTTTGATGAGTTTGTTTTGATGCGTTTGTCCGCCATGGATTGACTTGTTGTATATTTCTTTATCTCGTTTTCTTTCATAATAGTTTGTATGGAAAGGGGGGGGTGGTTACTTTGTTAAGTTCATAATGATATGTTATTATCATTTGCCCATCTTTGTATGTATGTTTATTCGGTCATATAACTCATATATTTACGATGATCGACATCTATATATCATGTATCACTTTTCTCCAGTGAGAGGAAGAAAGGCTCTCTCTCTCTCTCTCTCTCTCTCTCTCTCTCTCTCTCTCTCTCTCTCTCTCTCTCTCTCTCTCTCTCTCTCTCTCTCTCTCTCTCAACGCGACACTCCATCTTGGACCCGCCTCATTATCCCTCTCTCCTCCCGCGGTCTTGTCCCACCACTTCTTTCCTCCCCGGCGAAGTCATCATCATGGTGACCTGGGCTGACCTGCCCCGCCATCATTACCTTTACCGGCAAGATAGAGAGGGGGGTCCTTACCTTACCCTCGAGGTTGTGGGCAAGATGGCAGGGTTGTGTGTGTGTGTCTTGCTGGTGCAGCATCTGTAATACATACGAGGCTCCTGCAGCGCACACGAAGCAGGCCTCCTCCACCGCTCCACACCAACGGCTCGTGTGTGTATATATGCCTGGCCGGAGTCAATGACGATGATCATTATAAGTTGATATTGTAAGGCAGCCACCAGATGTGGTGTAGCCCCGGCCGACACATGTGTGGCTGAACGTGATTGTGGAAGTGTTATTGTAGCTTAGGTTATCATACACACACACACACACACACGACGGAGGGGCAAAGTCTAGTCTTGCCGTGGGGGGAGGCGGCGATCGGCCAATATGAAATACTCGACTTGAGGAGGAGAGAGAGAGAGAGAGAGAGAGAGAGAGAGAGAGAGAGAGAGAGAGAGAGAGAGAGAGAGGCGCGCGCGGGGCATGTGATTGGCTGCGTCATGGAGGGAGGGTGGGAGGGTGGGGGAACGACAGGTTATTTACACGAGCAGTCATGTGTACTTCACGCCTGGTGGCGGCCCTTCAAACTAACCCCCCCCCCCCCCCCGACGTCAGTATGGTTCAGTGTAGAGGTGTGTGTGTGTGGCCAGGGTTACAACCTGGTGTGCACGTCAGTATGGTTCAGTGTAGAGGTGTGTGTGTGTGTGGCCAGGGTTACAACCTGGTGTGCACGTCAGTATGGTTCAGTGTAGAGGTGTGTGTGTGTGTGTGTGTGTGTGTGGCCAGGGTTACAACCTGGTGTGCATCATGTGTGTACACACTAGTACAACTGGTACTGCCGGCCCGCTTGTTAAACCCACGACCACCCAGTACACGCACCTCTCCAAGTTTGATATGGCCTTTCACTAGCTTCACTTGTGGCATATATATATATATATATATATATATATATATATATATATATATATATATATATATATATATATATATATAATGTATATGAATAAAGGCAGACTATGATTTATATACATGTGTATGTGGGTGGGTTGGGCCATTCTTTTGTCTGTTTCCTTGCGCTACCTCGCTAACGCGGGAGACAGCGACAAAGTATAATAAAAGATAGAAAAGTTATTTATTTATTCTACTTAATCGCCGTTTCCCGCGTTAGCCAGGTGATTGTTTGATCGAGCAAGTCCTCCGGTGTGGATGAACATCTGGGTTGACTGTGGACCAGCCACCTACAATCAGGATTGGAACCCAGTCGCTGGACCCTGGACAGTCGTCCAAGGTAGTGTCCATTATTATGTCATATAGGAAGGCAGTGTGTGACCTTGTCTCACAGCAGTACACTAGACACACGAGTCGTGAAGACAATGTATGGTGAATTATGAATATTAATATTGAACTTCTTGATATCTCGTACACATTTATTGATGTAAGATAAGTTCGTTATTATTTTTTACATTTGTTTGCCATGTTGAGAGGGAGATAAATTAATTATATTTTTTGTCGTCATAAAAACTGTAAGAAGATAAAGTCACATAGTGAAGATGTATTGATTCACTTGCTGGCTGGCAGAGCTCTTGGTCGACCACACACGTGCTGCCATCTATCCTCAAGTTACCAAACCATTTGTTATTCAGTTGTAGTATTTATCTTATTACTTATCCATGCGTGGTGTCACTTGTTTACCATATGGCCTCGTCCTAGCTACGTGTCTTCGTCCTAGCTACGTGTCTTCGTCCTAGCTACGTGTCTTCGTCCTAGCTACGTGTCTTCGTCCTAGCTACTTGTCTCCGTCCTAGCTACTTGTCTCCGTCCTAGCTACGTGTCTTCGTCCTAGCTACGTGTCTTCGTCCTAGCTACTTGTCTTCGTTGTATATCAAGTGACTGTTATATTTCTCTCTTGTGTCTCCCCTGATGATGTGATTATGACACGAAACTGCACTTGGCAACTTATCGTGTTTCATTTTCCCCTGGAATGATAGGAGAATATATATATATATATATATATATATATATATATATATATATATATATATATATATATATATATATATATATATATATATATATATATATATATATTATCCCTGGGGAGAGGGGAGAAAGAATACTTGCCACGCATTCCCTGCGTGTCGTAGAAGGCGACTAAAAGGAGAGGGAGCGGGGGGCTGGAAATCCTCCCCTCTTGTTTTTTTTTTAATTTTCCAAAAGAAGGAACAGAGAAGGGGGTCAGGTGAGGATATTCCCTCAAAGGCCCAGTCCTTTGTTCTCAACGCTATCTCGCTAATGCGGGAAATGGCGAATAGTATGAAAGAAAGAAATATATATATATATATATATATATATATATATATATATATATATATATATATATATATATATATATATATATATATATATTCGCCATTTCCCGCGAGAGAGAGAGAGAGAGAGAGAGAGAGAGAGAGAGAGGCAGTTG
>NC_092262.1:13187571-13295071 GCF_036320965.1 Panulirus ornatus | reverse complement strand
TGGCTTCTCAGTTTGAAGTGTGGTGCTTCAAACCTCTCCACCCGCTCCCTGGGGACTTTGTGACGTAATGTGGTGAAAAGTGACACCATTGGTGTGGTTATGTGACGTCAGTGTATGATGCCTTGATGACGAATCGATTCGTTATTGGCCGGTGTACATATACGATGACGTAATGGTGACGAAAAAGCTCCCGATTGGTTCATTTCCCCATCCCTCTCTTCCTGTGGTGAACACCAAAAAATGGGGATTAAAAAAAAAAATAGCCACCAGGCTTCGTCGCCCCCAGCTCATTACCCATAATGACGTTATCAGGGAAATCTCATTATCTGGGAACACATTACTCCATCAGTGAACATAACCGCGGACGCTCATAACTCGTTCCCTCGCCAAGGATTTGCCTGGCAGACTTTCACTGTGTGTTCTTCCGTGGCTCCAGGTTGTGTTTCATGTGTGATGTTGTTATGGGTTGTAATGTAGGATTAATGGCTCCCTATTTATACATTATACGAAATATTTACATTATGACCAGATAGCGTTCATATAGCAATAGTATTAGAACTAGGCTTTATTATTATTATTATTATTATTATTATTATTATTATTATTATTATTATTGAACCATAAAGTTAATGGTATTACTACAAGATGAAGAAGTTGTGGAGTAGATGGCTGGGTCAAGGTCAGTGGAGCAGGTATTGTTATGACAATCCAACATGACATGTTGACCTCCTCACTCATGTCTTCTCCTCTGCAACACAACATTACCACGACCTCTTCCATGTTGCCTACCTACCCTCGTGTTCACTGGTCGTACTCCAGGGTCCTACCCTCGTGTTCACTGGTCGTACTCCAGGGTCCTACCCTCGTGTTCACTGGTCGTACCGTCGTGTTCATTGGTCGTACCGTCGTGTTCAGCGGGCGTACCGTCGTGTTCAGTGGTCGGACCGTCGTGTTCAGTGGTCGTACTTCAGGGTCGTACCGTCGTGTTCAGTGGTCGTACCGTCGTGTTTAGTGGTCGTACTCCAGGGTCCTACCCTCGTGTTCACTGGTCGTACCGTCGTGTTTAGTGGTCGTACCGTCGTGTTTAGTGGTCGTACTCCAGGGTCCTACCCTCGTGTTCAGTGGTCGTACCGTCGTGTTCAGTGGTCGTACCGTCGTGTTCAGTGGTCGTACCGTCGTGTTCAGTGGTCGTACCGTCGTGTTCAGTGGTCGTACCGTCGTGTTCAGCGGTCGTACCGTCGTGTTCAGTGGTCGGACCGTCGTGTTTAGTGGTCGTACTTCAGGGTCGTACCGTCGTGTTCTAGAAGCATAATGTTTTGGGCGTCTTCACCTAATTGGCTGATGAACGAAGCCAAGCGAGAAGTGGTGGAACCATTATGGAAATACTGGGTCTTGAACCAAGTGTTAAGGAAGACCCGCTGGAACCATTAACATAATATTGATGACTGGTTGATGTGACACACATACACGACACTGGGTCACATAACATGGTCATCACATACAGGACACTGGGTCACATAACATGGTCATCACATACAGGACACTGGGTCACATAACATGGTCATCACATACAGGACACTGGGTCACATAACATGGTCATCACATACAGGACACTGGGTCACATAACATGGTCATCACATACAGGACACTGGGTCACATAACATGGTCATCACATACAGGACACTGGGTCACATAACATGGTCATCACATACAGGACACTGGGTCACATAACATGGTCATCACATAGGAGGACACTGGGTCACATAACATGGTCATCACATACAGGACACTGGGTCACATAACACATAACAGGAGGGAAGTAAGAGTTGAAGGGGAGGGGAGGGGAGGGGGGTTGTCTGAGGTCATTACGAGGGGGTGAGGGAGGTCAGGGTCAGCCGGTGACGGGTGAAGGGGAGGGAGAGAGAGAGAGAGAGAGAGAGAGAGATAGTACCACTGGTACTCACCCACCCACCCACCACACCACTGGTACTCACCCACCCACCCACCACTGGTACTCACCCACCCACCCACCACTGGTACTCACCCACCCACCCACCACTGGTACTCACCCACCCACCACACCACTGGTACTCACCCACCCACCCACCACACCACTGGGGTCTTTCCTCACCCAGTGAGTGGTCAGGTGAAGAGGTCATGGCTAGGGTCAGTGAGGGAGGGTAGGTGGTAGTAGGAAGGGTAGTCAAGTGTGGAGGGTGCACGTCAGGAGGGAACCTACCCAAGTGTGTGGAGGGACCATGTGCTACACTACCCAATCACCCACCTAGCAATGCTCCCCCCCACCTAGCAATGCTCCCCCCACCTAGCAATGCTCCCCCACCCCCACCTAGCAATGCTCCCCCACCCCCACCTAGCAATGCTCCCCCCACCCACCTAGCAATGCTCCCCCCACCTAGCAATGCTCCCCCCCACCTAGCAATGCTCCCCCCACCTAGCAATGCTCCCCCCACCTAGCAATGCTCCCCCCACCTAGCAATGCTCCCCCCCACCTAGCAATGCTCCCCCCACCTAGCAATGCTCCCCCCCACCTAGCAATGCTCCCCCCACCTAGCAATGCTCCCCCACCTAGCAATGCTCCCCCCACCTAGCAATGCTCCCCCCACCTAGCAATGCTCCCCCCACCTAGCAATGCTCCCCCCCACCTAGCAATGCTCCCCCACCTAGCAATGCTCCCCCACCTAGCAATGCTCCCCCCCCACCTAGCAATGCTCCCCCCCCACCTAGCAATGCTCCCCCCACCTAGCAATGCTCCCCCCCACCTAGCAATGCTCCCCCCACCTAGCAATGCTCCCCCCCCCACCTAGCAATGCTCCCCCCCGTCCTAACCTTGACCACCCTACAGTGTAGGCTGAGCCAACCCCCCCCCACCCCCACCCCACCTTAACCTTGACTACCCCTCCCCTCTCTCCACCCTTCCCTGCCCCCTCTCTCTCTCTCTCTCTCTCTCTCTATATATATATATATATATATATATATATATATATATATATATATATATATATATAATACAAACCTGCAACAGCCAGGATCGAACCCGGGACCCCTGTGTCACAAGCGGGAATGCTAACCACTAGGCTATGGACCTGGCTGATAGGATATAACTATTCCAATACTATGTACTGGAAGACCCTTCCTTTCACGGTGGTGAGCAACGGGGTCTACACCGGTTATTTCCCAACAGGCGCACATAGCCAGCTGACAACATTCGATCGAACCTGACTGTACAACGCGGAGGTGTGTGCATAATATGAACATTGTGCATAGGAACGCGGTCATAGCCTAGCGGTTACATTCACGTCTGTGGCACAGGGGTCCCGGGTTCGATCCTGGCTGTTGCAGGTTTGTATGTTCTATGAAGGTGCGTCTGTATATGCACTTTGTTTATATATATATATATATATATATATATATATATATATATATATATATATATATATATATATATATATATATAGGGCAGAAAGAATACTTCCTGCGTGTCGTAGAAGGCGACTAAAAGGGGAGGGAGCGGGGGGGCTGGAAATCCTCCCTCGTTTTCAGTTTTCCAAAAGAAGGAACAGAGAAGGTGACCAAGTGAGGATATTCCTCTAAGGCTCATTTCTCTGTTCTTAACGCTACCTCGCTATCGCGGGAAAAGGCGAATATGTATGAAAGAAAAAAAAAAAAAATATATATATATGTATATATATATATATATATATATATATATATATATATATATATATATATGTGTGTGTGTGTGTGTGTGTGTGTGTGTGTGCCAGCTAGGCGGCTGCTACAGGCCACAATCTCAAGTGTTATGGAAGTAAACATCAAGAAATCATCCTTGGTGTTTTCCAAGTTACCATGCAGACATATGACCATGTAACTCACCTTAACGTGCGCACCACTCCGTCCCTCTTACTTAGTAGCAGTTGAAGTGATTTCATGATGGCGGACGCAGGTGTAGCGAGATGAGGGGCATGTGAGGGGGTCAGGCACCAACACGACACCTTTAACAGAAACGAAGAATATGTGTTCCATTAATTTGTGGAGGTTGGCACACACACACACACACACACACACACACACACACATACACACACACACATACACACACACACACATACACACACACACACACACACACACACACACACCACATTACTATATTCGCGTACTACATTTACCATGTGAGGTGCTACGTTCTCGTGTGTTGGTAGTTTCATCTGAGGAAAGAAAGAAGTGTATTGTGCACGATCCAGCGGCCTGTTGGTGTCTGCATTTGGTCATGATGATGTTTGGTGGCATGTATACAGGAGGGGAGACATGTCACAATACGTTATCTTCCACCTACTTAAAAACAATGTTATCTTACCTGACATTTTCTCTATTAAAAACACCATCGTTATTAATTATAAACATACATGCATGTCTTGGGTAAGGTAGTCAATATGGAACCCTCTGGGCCCATTTATCGTCCTATTTATTTTTATATCTAAAATAAAACATAGATTTGTTATCATTATTTGAAGACGTTAGTAAAGTCAGTTACAAAATCTTATCTGCAGCAGACACTTTGGAAAATGACATCAAATGCATCTTTCATCGACGCATAGAAAATGGTGTCATGTTTCAGGTCCTTCGTCACGATGGAAAATAAGAAAATGGACACCAAAAGAAAATGGCAGACGTGAATATCATCATCTGATGGAAAAATGACGTAAAATACCTGGGAGTAATTATAGATGTAGTTAATTATATCTGATGACCTTCGAGAACAAATAGGCGATGGTAAGCTGGAGACTGTACCATTATGACGACTGACCTCAACATATATAACATCTGACCTCAAAGTACATGACGAGTGACGTCAAAGTTTCCTGGAATATACGTGTTTCAGGTGTGGGATAATAACATGGTTTTCACATTGTTGTATTGACCAACACCTTCGCATATACCAGTCGATGATGAACCATTGTTAGTAATGATGGTTGGAACGATGATGAACCATTGTTATAAAGTAATGTTTGGGAAGCGAGAAACAAGCAGACGTCACCTAGTGTGGCCATGGGAGGAGGTGGCCTGGCCTGGTGTGGCCGTGGGGGGAGGTGGCCTGGCCTGGTGTGGCCGTGGGAGGAGGTGGCCTGGCCTGGTGTGGCCGTGGGAGGAGGTGGCCTAGCCTGGTGTGGCCGTGGGGGGAGGTGGCCTGGCCTGGTGTGGCCGTGGGAGGAGGTGGCCTGGCCTGGTGTGGCCGTGGGAGGAGGTGGCCTGGCCTGGTGTGGCCATGGGAGGAGGTGGCCTGGCCTGGTGTAGCCGTGGGAGGAGGTGGCCTGGCCTGGTGTGGCCGTGGGAGGAGGTGGCCTGGCCTGGTGTGGCCGTGGGAGGAGGTGGCCTGGCCTGGTGTGGCCGTGGGAGGAGGTGGCCTGGCCTGGTGTGGCCATGGGAGGAGGTGGCCTGGCCTGGTGTGGCCGTGGGAGAAGGTGGCCTGGCCTGGTGTGGCCGTGGGGGGAGGTGGCCTGGCCTGGTGTGGCCATGGGAGGAGGTGGCCTGGCCTGGTGTGGCCGTGGGAGGAGGTGGCCTGGCCTGGTGTGGCCGTGGGAGGAGGTGGCCTGGCCTGGTGTGGCCGTGGGGGGAGGTGGCCTGGCCTGGTGTGGCCATGGGAGGAGGTGGCCTGGCCTGGTGTGGCCGTGGGAGAAGGTGGCCTGGCCTGGTGTGGCCGTGGGGGGAGGTGGCCTGGCCTGGTGTGGCCATGGGAGGAGGTGGCCTGGCCTGGTGTGGCCGTGGGAGGAGGTGGCCTGGCCTGGTGTGGCCGTGGGAGGAGGTGGCCTGGCCTGGTGTGGCCGTGGGAGGAGGTGGCCTGGCCTGGTGTGGCCGTGGGGGGAGGTGGCCTGGCCTGGTGTGGCCGTGGGAGAAGGTGGCCTGGCCTGGTGTGGCCGTGGGGGGAGGTGGCCTGGCCTGGTGTGGCCATGGGAGGAGGTGGCCTGGCCTGGTGTAGCCGTGGGAGGAGGTGGCCTGGCCTGGTGTGGCCTCACACACAGCCATCATCACAACACCATCACACAACAACATTTCCAAGTTTTTCAGTTTCTGGTTGTGAATGTGTTGTGTCTGTCGTCACAACCCCCCACATGGACGGTCCAGACCCCCCCCCCCTTCCCAGTTGTGTGTCTGTCGTCACAACCCCCCACATGGACGGTCCAGACCCCTCCCCCCCCCAGTTGTGTGTCTGTCGTCACAACCCCCCACATGGACGGTCCAGACCCCCCCCCCCCTCCTCCCCAGACGTGGTAGGACAAGTGGCGTATCCCACGTGAGGTACAGGAAAGGTGGCAGTGTAAGTTACGTGTCCCGGGCCTCAGTGTGAGCCTGGGTAGTTACTTCATATCCTGTCTTGTCTGTATATTATGCAAATTAGCCTCTGATTGTTTGTGGCTCGTCCACACACACAGTGTGAGGCTGGGTAGTGTGCTGGTGGTTGACCACATGGGGGGGAGGGGGTAGTTATGAGCTTGTGGGTGGTTGAATCGGTCGTTAAGATAGTATGCGTAGAGATGAGTCAGGTCAACCATCGTTTGCTGGGTCGTTTTGGATGATGGTACGTGTCTGGTTGGCCCAGTATGGCTGCTTCTCTGCTCGCTCGACAAGTGAAGGGTTCGAATCCCGGCGCCGTCCTGTTTGTACCACGGGGGTGAGTGGCCCCACCCTCGGGGGGGGGGGGGGTCAGAAAACACGTCTTTAACACCAATACATTTGTGGGAAATGTCTATCACCAATCGATAGATAATATCCAGGGGAGGGGCAAGCTCTCACGCTGATTGGATTAGGAGGTAAGCTCCTTAACGCTGATTGGCTGAGCCTGTGTGGCGCCCGGACCAGTGGCGTGGTCCGCCTGGCCCTGGTGGTCATCTGTGGTGTAGTGGTCACCGGTCATGACCCGTGACGCATACACGGGGTCGACCAACGTGAGGCCGAATTATGGTCGCGGAACTCGGTCCACAGTCAACCCAGCTCTTCATCCACTCCTAATGGGATGGTCAAAGAAATGGGTACCAGGCTCAGCCTAGGGTATATATATATATATATATATATATATATATATATATATATATATATATATATATGTGTGTGTGTGTGTGTGTGTGTGAGAAACTGCAGAAGCTGGTGACTGAGTTTGGTAAAGTGTGTGAAAGAAGAAAGTTAAGAGTAAATGTTAGTAAAGGTTATTAGGTACAGTAGGGTTGAGGGTCAAGTCAATTGGGAGGTGAGTTTGAATGGAGAAAAACTGGAGGAAGTAAAGTGTTTTAGATATCTGGGAGTGGATCTGGCAGCGGATGGAACCATGGAAGCGGAAGTGGATCATAGGGTGGGGGAGGGGGCGAAAATCCTGGGGGCCTTGAAGAATGTGTGGAAGTCGAGAACATTATCTCGGAAAGCAAAAATGGGTATGTTTGAAGGAATAGTGGTTCCAACAATGTTGTATGGTTGCGAGGCGTGGGCTATGGATAGAGTTGTGCGCAGGAGGATAGATGTGCTGGAAATGAGATGTTTGAGGACAATGTGTGGTGTGAGGTGGTTTGATCGAGTAAGTAACGTAAGGGTAAGAGAGATGTGTGGAAATAAGAAGAGCGTGGTTGAGAGAGCAGAAGAGGGTGTTTTGAAATGGTTTGGGCACATGGAGAGAATGAGTGAGGAAAGATTGACCAAGAGGATATATGTGTCGGAGGTGGAGGGAACAAGGAGAAGAGGGAGACCAAATTGGAGGTGGAAAGATGGAGTGAAAAAGATTTTGTGTGATCGGAGCCTGAACATGCAGGAGGGTGAAAGGCATGCAAGGAATAGAGTGAATTGGAGCGATGTGGTATACCGGGGTTGACGTGCTGTCAATGGATTGAATCAGGGCATGTGAAGCGTCTGGGGTAAACCATCCCCCCCCTCTCTCCCTCCAACCACTACCTTAACCCCCCCCCCCCTTTCTCTGGCCTCGTGCTTCAGTGCAATGACCTTTGAGCCTACAAGGTGAGGAATGATGAGTGCGAGTCTGGACTGGGTTTTCTCTACCGTAATATATCACATTAGTACGTTATTAACTCATTGCTGCCGGGATGAGAATACGTATTAACATATGTGACATTGTATAATATAATATAATTTTTTTTTTTTTTCGCTTTGTCGCTGTCTCCCGCGTTTGCGAGGTAGCGCAAGGAAACAGACGAAAGAAATGGCCCAACCCACCCCCATACACATGTATAATATATATATATATATATATATATATATATATATATATATATATATATATATATATATATATAGATATATATATATATACATATATATTAGGTAGCGACGATGTTGTATGTGTGTTGTCAGTGGGGCAGAATGTCAGCTGTGTTGTCAGTGGGTCACACTGCTGACAGTATGTAAAGGTCGGTTTCCTCAACTTATATAATTACGTTCTGTAATGGAATGGTGGTGGGGGGGGAGGGGTGGTTGGCGTGATGGTGGTAGTGTGGTAGAAGCGGTCAGGTGATGGTGGTAGTGGCAGTAATGGTGTTGTGGTAAGGGGTTGTGGTTGTGAAATTTGTGGTCCACTTTGTGTTAGAAAGATAAGGTTACATTTCTCGTTGGTTGTAGGTTACTGGGTTGTATAGGGGTGTGTTGGGGAGATTGCTGAGGTGGGCAAGGATGTGGGGAGATACTGTGTTGAGGGTGGGGAAGTGTGTGGGGAGATACTGTGTTGAGGGTGGGGAAGTGTGTGGGGAGATACTGTGTTGAGGGTGGGGAAGTGTGTGGGGGGATGCTGTGTTGAGGGTGAGGAAGTATGTGGGGGGATGCTGTGTTGAGGGTGGGGAAGTATGTGGGGGGATGCTGTGTTGAGGGTGGGGAAGTGTGTGGGGGGATGCTGTGTTGAGGGTGGGGAAGTATGTGGGGGGATGCTGTGTTGAGGGTGGGGAAGTGTGTGGGGGGATGCTGTGTTGAGGGTGGGGAAGTATGTGGGGGGATGCTGTGTTGAGGGTGGGGAAGTATGTGGGGGGATGCTGTGTTGAGGGTGGGGAAGTATGTGGGGGGATGCTGTGTTAAGGTTGGGGATGGATGAAACATGCTATAATGGGGAAGACAGTATGCCATCCTGGGGGGGGGGTTGATCACTCAGGTTGTGCGCTCCGTTACGCAGATGGGAAAGGTGTATATTATCACTTGCACACGTACCGTCGCACACGTCGGCAGCCAACACTCGTACACTCACTCCCTCCTAATACACATGGCACGACAGACTGCTCACAATATGTTACCTTTGGACATCACACAAATACAGTATGGATCAAAAGATGATGTATTAAACATTTAACACAAATACAGTATGGATCAAAAGATGATGTATTAAACATTTAACACAGATACAGTATGGATCAAAAGATGATGTATTAAACTATTGAGTCAATACAGCAACACACTCCGGAGTGTACAAAGCTGGAGGAGGAGTCAGTGTAGGGCCCATATGTATGTCAGGCAACCTGGTCATGCTGGCTGCAGATCCCACGTTGACCAACCCCCCCCGCGTGAGGGTAGGTGGCTGCCGAGGGAACGCCAGGGAATGAAATGGGTTCTGGAATTGGTTGGTGGTTCTGTGGTGGGGTAATAGGATGGGTGAAATGGGGGCCCCACAATGGTAGTATTCATTTATATATGGGTCATGATTACACACATGGAAGATATTCCTATGAGTCCACGGAGAAAATGGAACACGATAAGTTGCCAAGTGCAGTTTCGTGTCATAATCACATCATCATCATTAGGGGAGACACAAGACATGCAACAGTCACTTGATATACAACGAAGACACACATGTGCGTAATGTGAAAGATGGAAAGTACTTACAGTTGATAAATTCCCCGGAGATGACGCGCGTAACATACCCCCCCCCCCCAGGTGTGGTCTGCACACCGCTGTAGTGTTGACCACTGGGGGGGAGGGGGAGGGGGAGGGGTGAAGCGCGCGTCATTACCTGATGTGGGTTTCATCTCATTATTCTTGACGCCAGCTCTCTAACCCCCCCGGGATATGGGACATGAGTCATGAGGAAAACGATGAGGTCTATTTACGAGAGGGAATTGCCTCACTCTGGGTAAGCCGTAATCAACGTCAGTATATATATATATATATATATATATATATATATATATATATATATATATATATATTATTTTATTTTTTTATTAAACTTTGCCGCTGTCTCCCGCGTTTGCGAGGTAGCGCAAGGAAACAGACGAAAGAAATGGCCCAACCCACCCCCATACACATGTATATACATACGTCCACACACGCAAATATACATACCTACACAGCTTTCCATGGTTTACCCCGGACGCTTCACATGCCCTGATTCAATCCACTGACAGCACGTCAACCCCGGTATACCACATCGCTCCAATTCACTCTATTCCTTGCCCTCCTTTCACCCTCCTGCATGTTCAGGCCCCGATCACACAAAATCTTTTTCACTCCATCTTTCCACCTCCAATTTGGTCTCCCTCTTCTCCTCGTTCCCTCCACCTCCGACACATATATCCTCTTGGTCAGTCTTTCCTCACTCATTCTCTCCATGTGCCCAAACCACTTCAAAACACCCTCTTCTGCTCTCTCAACGACGCTCTTTTTATTTCCACACATCTCTCTTGCCCTTACGCTACTCACTCGATCAAACCACCTCACACCACACATTGTCCTCAAACATCTCATTTCCAGCACATCCATCCTCCTGCGCACAACTCTATCCATAGTTCACGCCTCGCAACCATACAACATTGTTGGAACCACTATTCCTTCAAACATACCCATTTTTGCTTTCCGAGATAATGTTCTCGACTTCCACACATTCTTCAAGGCTCCCAGAATTTTCGCCCCCTCCCCCACCCTATGATCCACTTCCGCTTCCATGGTTCCATCCGCTGCCAGATCCACTCCCAGATATCTAAAACACTTCACTTCCTCCAGTTTTTCTCCATTCAAACTCACCTCCCAATTGACTTGACCCTCAACCCTACTGTACCTAATAACCTTGCTCTTATTCACATTTACTCTTAACTTTCTTCTTCCACACACTTTACCAAACTCAGTCACCAGCTTATATATATGGAGTGTTGAGAGTATGTCGCACGTGTGTGTGTTGGGTCTTCATGTGTGCTGGTGTTGTGGTCTTCGTGATGTTCTTTGCTAATGTGGTCTTCTCTTCCCTGACAGAGACATCTGATGATCTCCTGGCATCTGCCCCGGGGGCGGGGCCCCCTAAGCCCCCACACCGCCCCTGGACTGCTCCTGCGACACACGTAAAAGGGCGAGGGGTTGTAACGCCCCCCCGGCCTCAGCATTAACCCCCAGAGAGTGTGTGTGTGGGGGGGTAGGGGCAGGATTAACCCCCAGAGAGTGTGTGTGTGGGGGGGTAGGGGCGCAGGATGCCTGGCCCATGCTGACGATGACAACAACAACGACAACAGGAGCGGATATGCATCCGTGACGTCACCAGAGGAGGAGCAGTAGGACTCGGGTGTGTGTGTGTGTCCACACTTGACCCTCACCCGTGCACACCCTCACACACTCACACACACAAGAAGAAAAACGGGGAGCAATATAGTGAACACAAAATTATAAAGAAAACGAGAATAAACGATTGGAAAAAAAGGAGATAAATCAGAAGAAAACGGAAAATAAGGAGAGAAGATTATAGTGAGGATGGATTTAGTGTTACAGTGGTGTTGTGTAGAGTGAGAAGAGGAGTTGAGGTAGTGAGGTTAGGGTAGTGTGGTGTTGGCACACCAGCAGACGTCTTCATCATGCCCAATATGAACTTCAAGAAACTGTGGCGCAAGAAGAGCGTAACCATCACGGAGTACGACCCCATCTACAAGGTGGTCTACCTGGGCAACGTTCTCACTGGCTGGGCGAAAGGTAAGCCATCTTATCACCTCGTTATCACTGACAGACACTGCAGAATCTTCACCACGTTTTCTATGGCTCCAGGGTCGGCTTAGCTATATTTAAAGGGAGGTAACATTGGACCCTTACCCTTTCAGATAGGCTGTCCCGTCACCCTTACAGGTCACCCTTATCATTATATGATTCAATTGATCGTCAGGAAATTAAATGTAATTATTTATTGAATATTTTCCACCCCTTCATCAAGAAGGTACGATACACAACACATAGTAAACCATCACTATATAGTGACTGACCAATTGTTATAATGAATTATAGACAGTAAACCATCACTATATAGTGACTGACCAATTGTTATAATGAATTATAGACAGTAAACCATCACTATATAGTGACTGACCAATTGTTATAATGAATTAGAAACGTTCCATATCAAGAGAACACATCATGGTCCAACATCATTTACTACTACTTTTCCTACGTTAAAGTCACTAAGTTCATTTAACTTCGTTAATTAACCTTTACAACGAAGGGAGGATTTTACCCCGCGTCTGTCACAACCAAATGACGTTCATCGAACGTTTCCCCGCCATATTGCCACATGTGTATGACGTCATCACGGAAACGTTGACTAACTCGACTTTAACACCTTTGTGTGTTAATTAGGCATTTGTTTAACATCCTCTGGTGTTAATTAGACATTACGTTAACAGCATCGTGTGTTAATGACATCCCCAAGACCACATACACTTAGTGTACGGTACATGATCAGTACGCATGCGTCATGAACTACTGGTGCATGATTTTATAGTGTACGCGTTGTAAACATGTCTGTCATTTACCGTCATCGCTGGAGGGGGGTGGGGGGTGATGTACATGAAGGCAGCAGACATGCGCGTCGTAAAGTGGCTTTTAAAAACAGGTGGTCACGTGCCGTTGTTGACGTCATGACCTGGAGAACGTTTCACAAACGTTTGATGTACAAGTGGTGGTGCATGGCGCCGAGGTGAGGGCGGGATGTGGAGTGTGAGGTAATCATAACGTCTGAGCTTGAGTCATCCTTTGTCATACACATTTCGTGGATGATGACAGCGGCTGCTACACACGGCTCTCTCTCTCTCTCTCTCTCTCTCTCTCTCTCTCTCTCTCTCTCTCTCTCTCTCTCTCTCTCTGGGTGAGGTGTGGTGTGCACCACGTACACGTACAGACACCTCCTGCTCTGGGGTGGTGGGGGGGTCAGGTCGGCGGTGTGTGTTGTAGTTAGGTCAACCTCGGACGTTCTCCTCAGTGTGTTATGTTGTTATTTACATTGTTGTTCATCTTGTGTTTATGTAATGATGGTTAGTGTTACGGGTCACTCTCGTTCATCCAGCCTACTTAACACCGTATCCAGAGCTTGTGGTTAACGTGAGCAAAATGAACATAAAATCCGTAACATTGGAATAATTCGAAGTACGAATATGTGCACAACTTGTTGATAACGAGGCCACGACACGATCATGTATATTAGTTCACTTTCCCAGACCTTTGAGAAGCCTAGCTATACACTTGCTAGGAATGTGTGAGAAGCCTAGCTATACACTTGCTAGGAATGTGTGAGAAGCCTAGCTGTACACTTGCTAGGAATGTGTGAGAAGCCTAGCTGTACACTTGCTAGGAATGTGTGAGAAGCCTATCTATACACTTGCTAGGAATGTGTGAGAAGCCTAGCTGTACACTTGCTAGGAATGTGTGAGAAGCCTAGCTGTACACTTGCTAGGAATGTGTGAGAAGCCTAGCTGTACACTTGCTAGGAATGTGTGAGAAGCCTAGCTGTACACTTGCTAGGAATGTGTGAGAAGCCTAGCTGTACACTTGCTAGGAATGTGTGAGAAGCCTAGCTATACACTTGCTAGGAATGTGTGAGAAGCCTAGCTGTACACTTGCTAGGAATGTGTGAGAAGCCTAGCTGTACACTTGCTAGGAATGTGTGAGAAGCCTAGCTGTACACTTGCTAGGAATGTGTGAGAAGCCTAGCTGTACACTTGCTAGGAATGTGTGAGAAGCCTAGCTATACACTTGCTAGGAATGTGTGAGAAGCCTAGCTATACACTTGCTAGGAATGTGTGAGAAGCCTAGCTGTACACTTGCTAGGAATGTGTGAGAAGCCTAGCTATACACTTGCTAGGAATGTGTGAGAAGCCTAGCTATACACTTGCTAGGAATGTGTGAGAAGCCTAGCTATACACTTGCTAGGAATGTGTGAGAAGCCTAGCTGTACACTTGCTAGGAATGTGTGAGAAGCCTAGCTGTACACTTGCTAGGAATGTGTGAGAAGCCTAGCTATACACTTGCTAGGAATGTGTGAGAAGCCTAGCTGTACACTTGCTAGGAATCGTATGCTAGGCATTTCCAGGTTTAGTTTCGAGCAAGACGAAGAGATGATGCATTTGTTTAACCTGCTACACATGAGACCAGACTATAATTGTCCTCACATGAACAGACCATGAGAAACAACGTAGCAAAGTGTGTGTGTTGTGGTGTGAGGTTGTTAACACCAGCAGTGTACATACTCAGAGATAATTACCATCTTGTACTGAAGAAATCAAGAAGGAATGTTGAAATACTGGATATCATCATATTCCAGACGTGTAGTGTTAATAAACCTGTAAGTAATTATACGTAGAAACAGTCATTAACGAAGGTATCTTAGCAACACTTACTGTAGAAAATAACAACTGTTGTCGATTTTGATTTTCGTGAAATGAAGAAAAAAATGGGATATAACCAGATTTAACGGTCAAGAAAGTTTATATATATATATATATATATATATATATATATATATATATATATATATATATATATATATATATATATATATATATATGCGATGAGAATGTGTGTTGTGTACTAATATAGCCCTCCAAGGTGAGGGAATGTGGCCAGACTTCAAAGGTGTTTGTGTATGTAGGTGTTGATAATAGACCTGCTGGACATTCCTGGAAAAGTATGTGGTTCTCATAGTTTGGTGTTGGCACCTACGTGTGTGGAAGACCTGTATCAATGTTACACATGAACCATTTTGTGGCTGAAGAACGCACTAGATCAGCTGTTGACGTGTGGGGGGGAGTGGCTGGCCTGCGGTACCATGAGAAGGTTTCAGGCCAAGAAAACTTATCCAATATCATATGCAACATTATTATCAACTGGAGGGTCATGTTAAAACTACCACCGTCACTAACATGTGTGGATATATTTTCCTCACACTCGTACCGCCCAGCCTCGATATTAGTAGCTTAATTATTACTGCCAAACCCTGAGCCACACTCGGTAATGTTACCGCCACACTATGTAGGTGTGCTCAGGTGACAGTGAAGTGTGGAAGCCACACATGTCCACCTGTTGTTAAAACTTTGTCAGGATTTCTCATTGTGATCAACACAATTGCATCGCTAAGTGTGGGCTGATAATGTTTAAGGAAGGTGGTTCACTCTAGCTTAGATACATACAACACAGTGACCGGAGCTGGTTCTCTGGGGGGGTATGGATCACTGGTGACCTGGGGGACAGGTTTACCTGTATGTGTACGCCCCCTGAGTGGCTGTAGGCCCTTCCCCCAGATATAAAACAGGACCTGACCAGCCATGTGTAATGTGCGTGTGGATTCATTGCTCGCTGAGACCCACCTCAGGCGTAATCAATATGTTCATGTTACATATATCACAAGTGTGTGTGTCATGACAGACGTAGTAGTAGTAGTGGTGGTGTAGGAAGCTGGGGTGGTACACACTCGCTCTCTCACTGGCTGGCGTGAACAAGATTCCCTCGCTATACTTACCTTGATAATTAGGGGCGACACCTCACTGTATTACCTGATGATTTACGTATCATGATACCATACAATGGTTGTTTACATTCATGGCAATGAAATTGTTGTCAGGTCATTCAGTCGTTGGCATATACCAAGAATTGAGCTTGATTTGTTCATGGTTGACGTATATTTGCATCTTGACGGGTTGGAATTCTGTACGACGGTACGACCCTTGAACATGACTGTACGACCCTTGAACACGACGGTACGACCCTTGAACACGACGGTACGACTCTTGAACACGACGGTACGACTCTTGAACACGACGGTACGACTCTTGAACACGACGGTACGACTCTTGAACACGACGGTACGACTCTTGAGGACGACTGTGCGACCCTTAAACACGACGGTACGACCCGTGAAGACGACGGTTCAAGGTTGGTACCGTCCTGCACAAGAGGTCAAGAGCAGTTCCCTGGTCATGATGGTGAGGAGCCAGGGTAGGTAGGAGCGCAGGAAGATGTTTGTTTGCTTGTGGTTGCAGACAGAGAGGTCATGGTGGGCTGAGCAAGATGGTCGGTCCCCCTCACCCTGGCGTGGCCGAACATGAACTATATATTGACCATCTGATGTCCTTGGTAATGCTTGAGATGTCTGGCCAGGATGGCTGTAGTGTTATGTGGGTATAGCGACTCACATCATAACCTCAGCTACACACACACACACACACACACACACACAGCAGCAGCAGCCGCTGCTCGAGAGCCAGTCGTGCCATACATGCAGCAGGCAGGGCGGGAGTTACTTCTGAGAAATCCTGTGGTTTGACACGACTCTGGTAGAAGGTGGTTGTCATCTATATATCCAGTGATATATGTCTATATACCCAGTGATATATGTCTATATATCCATTGATATAGTCTATATACCCAGTGATATATGTATATATCCATTGATATAGTCTATATACCCAGTGATATATGTCTATATATCCAGTGATATATGTCTATATACCTAGTGATATATGTCTATATACCCAGTGATATATGTCTATATATCCAGTGATGTATGCTAGAGAATAGTGAGCAAGATATACTTGCAAGGTATGGGCAGTAGACATGTTGACTCTCGTATAGAAGTAAGGTTTAAAGTGATCTCATAATTACACGATATTAAGATTGATCACTAGATAATAACTTGCATTACGAGAAGTCAGGCAAATGTCTCGTACCTGGATGATCATGTTGAATATATCGAGTATAGTGAAGGTTGTAGGTAGGTAAGTGTGGATGGCATTGAGAACGTCATGATGATGACAGCATTTCCCAGGTTGGCTAAGCAACTAGAAATCAGTCTAAACCATTTTTGTTTATTCTTAAAGATGTGCAACACTTACTTTGACTTTTATGTCAAATTTAGTTGTTGTTGTTCTTGTGAGTCTAAGTTTTGTTGATATTTGATAATGAAGCGATGCATAAGTAGAGCAACGTTGTGATGTACATAATGAATGATACACGAGATGGTTCCTACCCTCGCTCTACACTACAAATTGATAACCATTTACCTGCACAATGCTGGTACTTTATTATACAGGACATGTACAACAAGATGATGATGATGATGATGCACTCGTCAATAAATGTGCTTGGAAGTTCTGATGGTTGTACAAATGACAAGGACACATACATACACGCATACAATATTTATACATGGAAAAAGTATATAATATCCTGGTATTAAAATGTGATTCTTCGTTATTACGTTTTTCATAACGTATTTTACGTACATCGTAAAAGTCACAGACGAATAATGGAAGGATACAGTTGCTTTGCTGTCCTTCGGTGATTTTCTACATAACGTAGAGTAATGGCAGTCTTTATGAGTCATACCAGTAAGTAATTATATTTCCCCGGACGTAATTGCAAATGCCGGAGTCCCCGAGATATACACATAATTAACTCTGTGGTAAAATAGACGAAAATGGTGACGTCTTCGCGAGTAAGTCAATGTGTCGGTGGAGGTGCGTGAGTTGTGTGTGAGGTGGGCAGCAGCCGAGATGGCACCTTTTCTGGAGCAGCAGAGTGGGCGTGAGGTGACACATGTCCCTGCCAGGCAGACACTGCTGACGGCTCTCCCAACCTGACGCTCTCACTGTGATGAAGACAAATCTCTCCCAGGGTTTTTAAGGTCAACTGGAGCCATATTATGTACGCAAATCAGTCTTGTTATGGAAAATGACATTATGTATGATCTCGTACCGCACTAATTTGTGTTTATATGTTATATGTAAACAAAAATAGATTGAAAAGTATAACCACAAAGGATGCTCATGAAGTGATAGTTGTTCAATATAGAATAGATTTACTTACGTAATGATAAGTCATTTATGTTTGAATATTAGTTAGGTCTTGTTACTAACAAGCCAGTTCTCTTGTTTGCCAATACTGACAATTGCAAACCACAAAAAAAACTATTTTTCTAGTATATAGAGCAACATAATCGGGTGTAAATCTTACTGTTATTGTGAACAGTTGGAATATTATTACCATTCACCGACTTAGCCACGGGCCCAACCGCTGTCGAGATTGCATGTGTTCGAATCCTGGGAGCGGCAGTTGGCCTGTACCCAATCCAGATGTTCATCCTCTCCCCGGGGCTGGTCGATAAGTTGTTACCTGGCTCAGGCTGTGTGTGTGTGTGTGTGTGTAGGAAGAAAAACATGGTACACATATACAAGGTTAAGAAACGTGGCAATACGAGTGTGAAACTCTCTCCCCGTAACACACACACACACACACACACGGCGTTAGTTATTGATATTTCACATATTTTGAAACATGTTCTGCTTTGCTAAATAAACAAACGGTACATTAAAGATCTTTTACTATCTATGCTTTTTTTTTTTCATTCATCGTTCTTCCTCGCTCAAGACTAGATATTTTATTCTTGTTATTGAAGTAAGTTCCCTCATCTCTCCGTAACTTTCACCTATTCTTCTCCCCTCATCATCTTCGTCTCATTTCTAAGGAAGACATATCAGGTGATTCAGAGAAGGCAAGATGGCCTTAGAATATAACCTTCAGCAGTGACGCTGTCTTAAAACATGTACTGATATACATGGGTCTCATTCATAATAAGAGTGCCTGTGGTCTTAAGATTTTCCTTGAGATATCAATAAGTTGTTCCAGATTCTTTGGTGAGTGGATGTAGTTGAAGACCTTAGTAACCCTGGTGATTGTTAAGCATAAAGGCCAATCAGCCAACCTGAAATGCCGTAATGCCCAGATAATGTATTGAGGTTATCCAAGCCAAATATTTGACTGTAAGATTGATTTGGTTGTCTTGAAGATCACGGACGGTATTACCATCAACTACCCACCTTAAATGTACAAGTGAGAGCTGCATCATCAGCCTACCTCAGCGTCTGGGTGCACACCCATGTTAATGTCAAGGTCTAACTTTGTCCACATATTCTCCATCTTGATGTGGGCACAAAATATGTGTGAAGGTTGAGGTATGTACCTCCTAACAGTAATCTTGCAAGAAACACATGATAGGAAGGAAGGAGCTCCACTGGGTTCTGCTCATTGATATTTGGTACACATAGTTTGAATTACATGTCCTGACAGTGAATTTTCATATGCTGGTATATCCTAGTCAAAATGTGTTGTGTTTATTTATTCCCAACAAGGATGCCTTGTTAATCATTGTGCACTGTAAGAGGAATTCTCAAATGGTATACACAATTTAGTATTCCAGCCAATGCCAGCCATGCCAGGCAGAAGCATGTACAGTAACTGAAATGTTGGTAATATATTGCAGGTGACGGGTGTGTGGACAAGCCACTAGCTACGCTATGGAGGAACTACTGTCAGAGCAATCGTCAAGACATTGCTATGAAGGTAGGATGGTAGTCACTGTTTAAAAACATTCTTGAGTAACTTTACCTTTAACCCTCTTCATGATTATGTAGTTAAGGCTACATATGATTTCTGTACTTACTTTTATTTTTCTTGTCCGATTTGTATTTTTCCTATAATAACTTCTGTGGGTGGAAGTTTGCACAATTCAAAGGCGTAGATTTTAAAGATGGAAAGTTTGGCCATTAGGGTCTGCTCTCTCTCTCTCTCTCTCTCTCTCTCTCTCTCTCTCTCTCTCTCTCTCTCTCTCTCTCTCTCGTACCTGGACTATTATTCAAGGTGAAGAAAAAGATAATGTGACAGTTAATGTAGGAGAACATACCAAGATAATGTGACAGTTAATGTGGGAGAACATACCATCACTGGGTCCTACCCTCTGTAAAAGTCCCCAAGTGAAAGAGTAAGTGTACTAAGGTGTCGTCATGTTAACCATGAGTGCAATTATACATAATGTTGTATAACATAACACCAAGGATTAAAGTTGGCATTTTGTATAACATAACACCAAGGATTAAAGTTGGCATTTTGTATAACATAACACCAAAGATTAAAGTTGGCATTTTGTATAACATAACACCAAAGATTAAAGTTGGCATTTTGTATAACATAACACCAAAGATTAAAGTTGGCATTTTGTATAACATAACACCAAAGATTAAAGTTGGCATTTTGTATAACATAACACCAAAGATTAAAGTTGGCATTTTGTATAACATAACACCAAAGATTAAAGTTGGCATTTTGTATAACATAACACCAAAGATTAAAGTTGGCATTTTGTATAACATAACACCAAAGATTAAAGTTGGCATTTTGTATAACATAACACCAAAGATTAAAGTTGGCATTTTGTATAACATAACACCAAAGATTAAAGTTGGCATTTTGTATAACATAACACCAAAGATTAAAGTTGGCATTTTGTATAACATAACACCAAAGATTAAAGTTGGCATTTTGTTGTTCATGTGTGATATAGTTAGTTTATAATGTTACTTTTATGTTCAGCAGATTGTTGATTTTAGTATGATAGTACCTTGACTTTTCCACCATATTTTATGACTGTTTTTGCTCTTTTCTTTTAGTAAATGATATGCTTTGGTTTATTTTTTTACTCGTGAGTAGGCCATATGTTATGTTTCTGTAATGCAGCTAGTTTTACCATGTGAAAAGAAACCTGAATATTTGAAATTACTAAATTATGTACTGTGTACTATTCAAAAAGTAGAATCACTAATGCTTTCATTCATGAATTTTGTATTATATTAGATCTATTACACTTCAAAGATTCATTAGATGTCTGTAACTTCAAATGCAAAGTGTTCATATGTTGCTTAATAAGCATAAACCATCAGGATTTTTCAGCACTACTAATGACAATGCTTAGAAATTTAGAGGTTTTAGATAAGTATTTGTAAGTAGTTCATATCCTGTGCTCAATATGGGTGCCTTTTATTGTCTTTTTATTTAATATAGGTCATTATAGCATTCCTTATCGTTATAGTTTGGGCGGTAATTTCAGAATGATAAAGTAGTTCTTTTTGATGTTCTAAGATAAAAGTATTTATAGAATCAGTTGGAACTCAGGAAGTAAGAAAATGTGTCTTTAACATAGTAAAAGATACTTTATTGTTAAAATCATGTCCTTGCACCCCCTCTGATGACAAATGTTGGCTGTATGCTTTATTACCACTTAATTTACAGGTGACAATCTGTGGTGCAGGCCTTCGGGCAGTGACACGGGAGCATGGACTGACAGAGTACTGGGCTCATCGTGTCACCTACTGTGTTGCCCACCCAGCATACCCGAGAGTCTTCTGCTGGGTGTACCGACATGAGGGACGCAGGCTGAAACAGGAGCTGCGTTGCCATGCTGTCCTCTGTCCTAAGAACACCAAAGCTGAGGTAGGGTATCTGTTGTATTTCTCATTTTCATGTCTGTAAAAAATTTTCTAGCTAGATTTCTTCTGTTGTCTGCATTTTATGGCACCTACCTTTCTTGTAGCTAATGAAAGTTTAAGAGTTACTTTATGACATTTTCTGTTATGTGTATTGAACATATTTTGGATTTTCACCGACATCATTTCTAAACAATTGAGTTATAAGCCAGTTTTGCATAATTTCTTTCATTTTATATGAAAAAAATTATAGACCATAGAATAAGAGAGAGAACAGTACTGCTACATTAGATGAATTTTTCTAAATTATTTGGGACCTTCATGAGTATCTTAAGATATCTTTGGTATATGTCTGTATACTGTCTATAGTAATAGCCTCCTCCTCACTCACAGAAGGTTAATTGGTTGAACATAGAACTTAAGATAAATTATACATATGAATAAAAGTTTTGATACAGATTGTGATAAAGTAGAACAATGATGCTGTCTTTTCCATCATAATCAACACTGTAATCAACAGATTTGTTAACTTTTCAGGCAATGGCAGCGCAGCTAAGGGTCCGCCTGGCAGCAGCACTACAGGAATTTCGACGAGAGAAAGTCGTGCGACAGAATGCTCGTATGTCCCTCATGCATGCCATCTATGACTCTGCATCTATCCCACGTCGCAAACTGCTTTTGTCTACAGGAGGTGCTAATTATCGACCACCCCTTGAGCGATCAAAGAGTGCACCTAAACTTGGAGCCATTGAAGAGACTATTGAAGAGGAGGATGAAGAGGAGGAGGATGGCTTAGGACATAGTGATGAGGAAGAGGAAATTGATGAAATAGAAGCAGCATCGGTACATATGCAACCAGAGGAAGATATTGGTGGTTCCAGTACAGTGTCAGAGACAACCTCTGACATTGTGGTGGATTATGACTCTAGCAGTGAGGTTGCAAGTGCTGGCCAAGATCAGTATGTACTTGAGGAAGAATACGAAGATGATGGTTCTCAATTTGCCTCACCATGTCACCATTCTGATAGTCTGCTCTACTGTCCGGTGCCTCCCCTTTCACCATTGGATGACCGGCCACAGCTTCACAAACCACTAGGTGTTGTGGCAGAAGCTATTAATGATGTAGGTCGATGCGACAGTGGAAGGAGGGTTGATGTTGGCGCAAGAGGTGACTTAGGCTTACTGGCTTCCCTAACACGTGAGCTAAGCATCACACCTCCAGCAGAGGAATCTCTTACCTCAGATCAGCCAGAGTCCCTGGGATCTCATTGTGATTCGTGCAGCTCCTCATGTGGTGCCTGTAGTGACCCTTGTGATGTCGCTGCTGAACAGGAACACCTCATGAATGAAAGTGATCACATTATAAATGAGAGTCGTCTCATAAGTGAAGGTGACAGCCCAGGGAAGATGGCACGACTGGAAGGTGACAACATTAGTGAGGAAAGTGGTTACTCTGAAGATAAAGATTCGCTTCAAAATCTAGATGCAACCAAACTGTAATGTCTTGTGAAAGTGAAGCCAGTTACCCTTAGTAGTGACTTCCCGGTGATTCTGTAGTGCGTGAACCTCCTTCCCTCATCCACAGACAAACATGTAGGTCCCTTTCCTCTGTGCGAATACAGTTAGGAATGTGTGTGACTAATGCATGGACAGATGTGCTTCCTTGTCCCCAGTGTGATCTATGCCTTTACTACTAGTCCAGAAAACCTCATGCTTTCCCATTTATATAAGTACTTGTGAAGGCATCTTGTTACACTTGGATGTTATCAAGAATCAGAAAATTATACTGTTGAAATCTCTTTTTTTGTAACAAAGACATCATGCTTCCATTCATATATGTAAGTTATGAGAATTCAGATTGATATACAAGGAAAGATGAAGATTGGTCAAAATGCCTTTATCCTCCTCTGTTGGCAATTAGTCAAGTAAATGTTTGCTTTGTGATGCATTCATTTGCCTACTGATGAACTGCAACAGGTATTAGATGCAGAGTACTATCAAATCAGACAGATTACCATAATGCTAATGAGATTATGGTAAATCTGGATGTGTTACTGTAGGAATCAACATACTTGTGACTTCACTAAATAATCCTGATGGGATATTCTTCCCTATTGGTAGTGAATCACACATTAGCTTTATCCCATGTCTGTTCTTGAATCTTAATATAACATTAACTGAGTTGTGGCTCTTAGTAAGGAGTATGTGTATTAAGTAACTAAGCTTTTTTAACACCAGTAAGCTGTATGAGCATATACCAGTAGCTGCTGACCAACCATAGACCTAATATTATCTAATTAAAGCCATAGTATACGTCAGTATATATTTCTCTCACTGATTATGTTTTATCATGAAGTAGGATTGAATTTTAGTTTATCTGAGTTCATGTATAGTGACATGAATGGAAATTTGTGTGTGCAGCAAGAGAATATTCATCACTTAATTCTCATTAAAAGTTCACATAAATGAATTAGATAGTTTGAGTTGTAAGACTAAGTGAAGTTACTCCAACCACTGTAAATGATATTTTGATTCCCAAAGGTGCCATATTTTATTTTAGATGTCATCATTCCATCAGGCCATCTGTCTTTAATAGTAACTACTTCTCTTTAGACTGTCCCTTCCAAAACCCTACCATTCTCCTAGCCTTTTTTACATCCATATTGTATCAATCATCTCTCACCCTTCTACCATCCTCATGCCCTCAGTTTATTGTCACTTTCAGCCATTCACCCTCACCACACACGTCTTGCCTGTGCCACATCCTCATTGCCTCCCTCCACCTGGTATTCCATCCCCAGGCCTTTTGTACACCCTCACTTCTCATATTTTCCCTCCTTCGTATCCCATGCTGTCCCGATAACCTCTTTTTCAGGTATCTCTTTTTATTGTATTTCCTCATCACTCCACGACATCTCATAGTACTATTTATGTGATTCACAGTTCAAGCTGTAACTTGCTTCATTTGAGTTATTGGTATTCAGTAATAGAGTTATAGGATAATACTGTGCTTAGAAAACTGAATAATTTCTTTTTCCACATTTAACTTCAGTTTATTTTACTGGGGCAGAAACGTGTAGATAGTCTACTTTTGTAAAAGTTTTTTCAAATATGTGTTGAATAGTAACCAGCTGTGTCTGTCAGAAGATGCTATTTGAATATCTCGTAAAATGGTCATTTATATCTGACGTGCAACAAATATCTCACACATGATTTATTGATAAACCCATATAACTAGAACTGTGCATTGTATCATGCATATTCATCAGTACCTTTCCACTGCATACTGTGTCCTGAATTATTGTATGAAACACTTTTAAGTATTTAGTTGATGCCAACTTTTTTTTTGAAACTTAATACATATAGGTAAAGACACCACAGAAAATCCATTTCTCCAACATTACAAACACAGTTTAAACATATTACGAGACCTGTCATGCCCAAAATGCAACACCCTACATGAAGACATTGAGCTTTTACTCCTCAATAGGTCTCCATTCTCCCAACATGGGCAATCATACATCACCGCAATTGATGACTATTGTGGTTCTGCCCAGTGATGCATATATATATATCTTTCTTTCATACTATTCGCCATTTCATACTTTTTGCAGTTTTTCACTTTAGCAAGTTAGCACCAGGAACAGATGAAGAAAGACCTCATTCAGTCATATCAGTTCTTTAGCTGTCATGTGTAATGCATCAAATTCGTAGTCCCGTATCCATCGAATTTATAGTTCCCTATCTAACACTATTACCATGTTTCCACAGCTGCTTCATATCCCCTGGGACAGTCCAATGACAGTAAGTCACTCCCTGCATATCACACCACTCTAATCACCCTATCCTCTGCATATCTTTCACCCTCTTGCAATCAGAACCTTTTTACTCCACCCTTCCTTTTCCATTTTGGTCTCCCCCTTTTATTTGTGGCCTCTTCTGACAAATAAACCCTCACTGGATATTGACGTCAACAAAGCATTTGACACTCCCTTGACATCCTCACACAGAACATTCTTGACACCACCTTCTGCAGCAGTGACAATAAGTGGTTCACCAATTTCATAACTGAGTGCTAAGCCTTCTGAGTCACTCACAAAGGCTCCACTTTTAAAACCCTTTACTTCTACATTGGAGTTTTCCAAGAAGCAGCTCTTTCTCCAAACCTCTTCCACCTCTTCTTGCATGACCTCCCAGTTTCTCCTGCAGATCACTGTATGAAGGTCCTTTCATATGTATGGAACTTTACAGTCATATCATAGCACCTTGACATCAAAGAAGCATCATCAAACATGCAGCATTACATTATACAAGTGGCATGGTGGCTCACCCAGAACAGAATGTATGTCTGTCTCCATAGATGTCATCAGTCACCCTTTTAAGTCCTCATGTTACCATGAATAATCAGTTGCTCCCATTAAGTACAACACCATCCGTTATGGACATCATGTTTAACACACTGCAATTATCAACACAGATGCAACAAACAGGCCAAATGCCCTAAGAAAACTAACCTGATACCAGATTTACACAAGAATGAGATTCCCTCATATCCCCTGCACACAGTTTATTTGCTTCACCTTAAAGTATGATATGCCTTGGTCACCTATCCTGTCAAAAGCAAATATAACAAAGCTTGAAGCTACACAAAAGAAAGTACTTGCAATAATCACTGGCTGCTGAGCAATCACAAACACTGAACACCTACTTAATGCAATAAAGATCCTCCCTGCACAAGTATACTTGGAACTTGATTCTTTGCAGCAGCACTGAACCTATCCCATTCAAACCGCTCCATACCTAACCATCAACTTCCAAAAAGAAATCAAAAATTTACCCCTGCTTCATACTTCAGCAACCTCTTCTTACAGATCCCTGAACCCAAGACGAACACAAGTCTGTCAGTATATACACTCACTGAAATGTCCCAACAAATACTAAACAACCACCTCCCCCAATTAATTAAACATCACCCCACTCGACATACCTTCATCTGAACTAAACTCCTGAGACAGAGACAAGTTACACTTTGTTGTCCATGCTCTGGACACCACCCGTCCCTACAATATTACAAACACTTATTGCTCAGTTGTCTTGCAGTTTTCACACACACACACACACACACACACACACACACACACACACACACATCACCACCACACTTTATGACCTGTAGCCCATAGAAGATGAAAGGAACTCAAGGAACAGTGAGGTACTACCTTGCTAACTTGGGAATTGGCAGATATTTATATATATACTGAGGTTGATGTGCTGTCAATAGATTGAACCAGGGCATGTGAAGCATCTGGGTAAACCTTGGAAAGTTTTGTGGGGCCTGGATGTGGAAAGGGAGCTGTGGTTTCAGTGCATTACACATGACAGCTAGAGACTGTCTGTCAACGAATGTGGCCTTTGTTGTTTTTTCCTAGTGCTACCTCACATGTGCACGGGGGAAGGGGGTGCTATTTTTCATGTGTGGCAGGGTAGCAACGGGAATGAATGAAGGCAGCAAGTATGGATATGTACATGTGTATATATGTATATGTCTGTGTATATATATGTATGTATACGTTGAAATGTATAGGTATGTATATGTGCGTGTGTGGGCCTTTATGTATATACATATGTATGTTGGTGGGTTGGATCATTTTTTGTCTGCTTCCTTGCGCTACCTCGCTAATGTGGGAGACAGTGACTAGTATAATGAATATATGGGAAGTGAGTCAGTTGTTGTTCGCTGATGATACAGCGCTGGTGGCTGATTCATGTGAGAAACTGCAGAAGCTGGTGACTGAGTTTGGTAAAGTGTGTGAAAGAAGAAAGTTAAGAGTAAATGTGAATAAGAGCAAGGTTATTAGGTACAGTAGGGTTGAGGGTCAAGTCAATTGGGAGGTGAGTTTGAATGGAGAAAAACTGGAGGAAGTGAAGTGTTTTAGATATCTGGGAGTGGATCTGGCAGCGGATGGAACCATGGAAGCGGAAGTGGATCATAGGGTGGGGGAGGGGGCGAAAATTCTGGGGGCCTTGAAGAATGTGTGGAAGTCGAGAACATTATCTCGGAAAGCAAAAATGGGTATGTTTGAAGGAATAGTAGTTCCAACAATGTTGTATGGTTGCGAGGCGTGGGCTATGGATAGAGTTGTGCGCAGGAGGATGGATGTGCTGGAAATGAGATGTTTGAGGACAATGTGTGGTGTGAGGTGGTTTGATCGAGTGAGTAACGTAAGGGTAAGAGAGATGTGTGGAAATAAAAAGAGCGTGGTTGAGAGAGCAGAAGAGGGTGTTTTGAAGTGGTTTGGGCACATGGAGAGGATGAGTGAGGAAAGATTGACCAAGAGAATATATGTGTCGGAGGTGGAGGGAACAAGGAGAAGAGGGAGACCAAATTGGAGGTGGAAAGATGGAGTGAAAAAGATTTTGTGTGATCGGGGCCTGAACATGCAGGAGGGTGAAAGGAGGGCAAGGAATAGAGTGAATTGGAGCGATGTGGTATACCGGGGTTGACGTGCTGTCAGTGGATTGAATCAAGGCATGTGAAGCGTCTGGGGTAAGCTATGGAAAGCTGTGTAGGTATGTATATTTGCGTGTGTGGACGTATGTATATACATGTGTATGGGGGGGGTTGGGCCATTTCTTTCGTCTGTTTCCTTGCGCTACCTTGCAAACGCGGGAGACAGCGACAAAGTATAATAAAAAAAAAAAAAATAATATATATATATTTTTTTTATACTTTTTTATCATACATTTTTTATTATACTTATTGTATTTATTCTATGTACTTTCATGCTTGTTCATTCTTTAGCTGTCATTTGTAATTGGCTAAAACCACAGCTCCCAATCCCAACTTGGCTCTGAGTAGGGGGCTCTGGTTGTGATGCATTATACATGACAAGCAGAGAATGACAAATGAGGCCGTTTTTCGTCAGTTCCTGGTGCTACCTTGCTATATGGGAAATGGCAAAAAAGTATGAAAGATTTATAGATAGTGAAATAAAGAATGAAAGATTTATAGATAGTGAAATAAAGAGATGGATGAATGAGCTAGACTGGCAGATATATAGACAGTTAGGTATTATAGATCTTCTGTAAGTATATTTTGTTATGTTTCTTAGTGCGGCTTCAGTTGAGATGAAAATGTCACATTCACTTGGGTAGAAGTGCTGTACCAAACAGTTCTGTGATGTGAGGTGCATTGGTATCTTTGAGCTTCCTAGATATTGTATGAAACATTGGCAATAAGTTTCTCTGAAACTGCACCTTTAAGCAATTTCTTGAGTCGCATAATTTGCATGTAAGCACTTCTACACAGTATTCACTAGTTAAAACTTAATTAAGAAAGAATCCATTGACAAGATTTGATCTTGATTTTAATCCATTGTAAATTAATAGAAACTTGTTAGGCACATTACAACTAATTACAAATGGTGATTTGGGCATAGCACTATATCATTGATTTTGACAGCATTCTTTTGTTAAATTTTGTTTTTTTCCATCAAAAATAAGATTTCATGTTTTGTTCAATAGAGCATAGCTGTATCATATGTTGAAATGAACCATTATTATAACTTCTTTTGAGGTATTATGTTGGCAGTTAATTTTTACAGCCATTGATTCTTGACATATGTGGCCCCTGGTGTAATAATCTGTTTATTCCTTCTCCCATCATACAGCTGCTCTGCTGCTGCAGATCCGACTCAAAATAATACTTTTTTTATGAAAAAATGTGAATTTTTTTAGTCGCTTATAAGGAGCATTGGAATGTGAGCTTTGATACTTCCGTTCATTTCTGCATGCAGTGAGATCAGCAGTAACTTATATTTTGTGATACTGTATACAGAAATGTGAAGATTCAGTCATGATTCAGCACACCATATATCTCTCCTGTCCCCACTGAATCTAAACATCACAAACTTATCGTGAAAGATCTCCTCTGTATTGTGGTCATGACCTTTCTCCTGCTGTTTTTTATGTTATGAAGACATCATTCATCACGAGTAATATGACATTCATATTCCTCTGGTACTATTAGTCATTTAAAGTATTAGATATATTATGTCTTTGTTAAAACACATATAGTTAAAGTAGTTCAAGAAAAAAATAAATTACACTGCATAACTTCCATTTCATCCAATCTCCCATCCCAGTTATATATTCAGATCCCTCAAGAATCTCATTTTTTGTTGAAATAATATTATCAATTTTTTGAGCAACTCACTTAGTATAAATTATTTATTATTATTATGTGCTTGGAAAACTCACATAGTTATAGATATTAAATCTGTCTCAATCCTTTCTGACCTAGTGTTGTATAAGGAAAAGTCTATAGGTATTAGCTATGGTAACTGTATCATTTTCAGTATTATGTTCAATAACTTTTGCTAAAAATTAGGATGATTACTGAGTTTATAGAACTAAAATACTTTGAAAATTAGGCTTGGTAACAAAAACTATGAGAATTAGATATGGTAACTATTATCATGAGAACTAGGCTTGACAGATAGTGTAGTAAGATTTGAGCACCTCTGATGCTGCAAGAATTTGGTCAGGTAACGTGTTGTAAGAATCTTACTATCTTTAGGACTTGGTGAATTAGGCATGATAGCTTTAGTTCTCTGAAGATTAAACTTGGCAACTACAAATTGTGAGAATTAGGCTTGGCAAGATAGCACTGTAAGAATTAGTCTTGGTAATTAGTGCAACATGAATTAAGCATGGTAATACTATTACTGTGAGAATTAGGCTTGATGACTCTAGTACAGTGAAAATAGGTCATTTTAACTCTTAGCACTGAGAATTAAGCTTAACACCATGACTGAAATGACACATAGTCGTATCAAATCTAGTGCTCAAAGAAAAAGGCTTGTTAGCTCTTGTACTGTGAGACGTAGGCTTGTTAATTCTTCACTTTAATTCACCTTGATAACTCTAGCACTGTTAGACTTCAACTTGCTACTGAATACTGTGAAATTTAGATGTTAACTTGGAACTGTGAGGAATAAATGTGGCAACTGGTAACTGTGTGTTGTACTGTGAAAAGTACAATTTGTTTTTCAAAGAAAAGCACACTGATATGATATAGACCATATGCATTGGGTTAAGTAATTTTTCAGAATGCAAGATGTACACTGCATTGTACTTGATAGACCTGGTAATATAAGTATTATACCTTACAATGTTTAGCTGTAAACTTGGTTCAGGTAAATTGATTTTTTTTTTTTTTTAAGATGTATACTGTTTATTACAAAGACTACTGGTTAAGTGGTGATCTACTTTTAGGACAAGATTTTGTGATAAACCCCAGACAGGAGAGCAAGTTTCACACTGATGTGCTTGTCCAACTTTCATTTCCGAACAAGCAGTGCCTCATACATAAGACTGGCTGTGTATGTGACTCCACTATAACTTTCTAAATTAGTGACAGAATATTGTGATGATTTTGGTGATTCCAAGCAAGTGTTGTGAACTCCCTGTGGCATACGTACAGATGCACAGAAGAACCATAGAACAGACAAATACCTCTGCTATTGGTTGTGGAACAGACATAAAATGCTGTTGTAGGGTGTGAGGCAACTCTCTGTCACAGAGAGTAAAGTGCCACAGGATGACAGATCTTATAGAAGATACTCAAGGCACTGTAAAGTACGGGATATGGTAGTGCTATAGCATTCTAGAATTGGCAGTCCTTTCATAGACACTCTGGAATCATAGTGTTTGTTAGGATTAAAACTGGAGACACTGCAATACTGCAGTGTTGGAAGTAAAATGAGGCTTTAAGGACAGAAGCACTGAGATGCACTGGGGTCGGTAGTCTTGTGGTAATGCTGGGTTTGTGAAAGAAAAGCTCACGCATGCTCTTGACTACTGCCCTACCAAATGTGATGCAAGCTACATTCCATGTAAATAAATAGCTATAAAAATGTTTATGAAGGAAACGTCAGGGATGTATATAAGATATGTAATTTTGTATTATATCATTAGATGTTATCTATAGAATTATCAAATAAACCATTATTATCCTTAGGTCTGTATTATTTACCAAGTCTGTAGAAACTATTTGTATTTGTAACTCATTAGTATAATTGGTAACAAGAAGCATTAGAGTTCAGAGCAGGTATAGGAGTAACACAGTCCATACAACTGGACCATTGGTAATGGCACAAACCACAGCTGGTCTTACCAAGAAAATAGCTTTCCTCTCACCTCTTCCATTCGCTACACCTACCTATTTAGGTGATTTTCATTTATTTTTAACCCTTTCTGTAATGAATTCCCAATACACGGATGGACTACCTGGCTTGAGTTATTCAATAGAACATTACGACGTCCAATTTATGGACAGCAATTTATGCCACATGAATATCAGTGATAGGCAGTTTTATATATACTAGTTAATCTACCCTATTTATAAAGTTGTAATAAGATATGTAAAGTCTTTTTCCCAATAGTTATCCTCAGAGACTATCATACATTTCAAAAACCCTGGTGGAGCAATTATGTGGCCTCAGAGCTACAGAATGAGAGAAATCCACTTTTCATAACCAATATACACATCCAAACCTTCCTACTCAACTTTTCTGTGCTTAATTCTCTCCATTACCCAAGTTCTATTTATTCCTAGAAAGTTTTCCAGTCAAATACATGTAGATATCTGTTCTCTGACTCACTTGAACTATAGTACCCATATCAAGATTTGGCATGATTTAGGATATTCCTCTATTTTTTTTTTTAATTTCCATCGCTTATCATCTAAATAGCTTTCAGTAACTTGACTGTGAGACAAACTTCCAGTCTTGGCTATACTTGAGAGGCAATGATATTTTTGATCACACATCTTTAGTGGATGTTTGAACTGGAAATGGAAAACGGCCATTGCAGGGTTGCCTCAGCGCTGCTCGTGGCTTGTGGACCCCAGCTCAAGGTGGAAACAACTTAGATGAGGAAGATGTATGAATTTCCATTTTTTTTTTAGTCTAAATGATGATGACTTGCATTATACTAAGGACCCCCCACCCCCCTTACCTCATATACGTTCCCAGCCCATGTATCTAGGCTAAAAAGTGCTAACCATGTAATTACTACTTTACGTTGAGATTTTCTCACTTATATTACCTCAGTGCCAACAATGAATTATACATAGGGGAAGGTTTGGGGCTTACGTCCCTTTGCCTTATAATCCCATGCCCTTTAAATCTCTTTGCCATAGCGTTTCAGCAAAAGACAAATTGTTTTGCCCTTGTTTCCAGGGAAAGAATAGACATTTATTTCATGCAAATAAAATATGATGAGCGTTTTCATGATATATCTACCTAGTATTATGTATTCTGATGGAATATGTCATCCATGCTTCTAGAACATTCCTTGACGAAATGCCCAAAAAGTGCGCCATTTTTTTGGTCAGTGCGCACTCTGTCCTCAGGAAGGAAGGGTGTGTCACTCTCTACTCTACATTTAAGGCGCAGTTAACAGATACCAACACTCTATATCAGTCTAAAAACAATGGCGGCACAATGTACCACTGAAGAATAATGCAACGCGCTGTAAATATGAGAACTAACATGGCGGAGAATGATGAAGTTGATGGAGCGAGCCGGCAGGACCTCCAGATTATCCGCCATCAAGATGACGTTAGACTCTCATCTCTCTCATTATTGGCAGACCTTCAGCCTCATGAATAAGGTAACAATATTTTGATCATTTTATTCAACCCAGAAGTGAATTCGTGCTAGTTTAAATGACTAGTTTCCTTATATTTAACATCAAACTAGAAAAAATCTGATATTGTACTAGTCAGATAATTTTCTATATATTTTTCCAAGCAACTCAATAAATTACATATATTTAACTTTTATCCCAAGACCATTAGAGAGCTGTCATGTTTCTGTGCACTAATTCTCTAAAATAACTATTATCAAGCTCTGGTAATATCATTATTTGTATTACTTCATTATACATCATTATGTCACCAAATCCACACAGTGTCTTGCTTCATGGCGTCTCAACTACATTGAAATAGAGAAAGATTCTCAGGTAAGTCGTTCAATAACACTAGATGAATGATAATGCTTTGATAAAGTAGAAAATGTATATGTAATTGATCATATAGCCAGACTGCCTTTACCTGGGATTCGAACCTGGATCTCCCACCCCGGACGGCCCAGGATCAGAAATGCTAACCCCCCCCCCACCCTCTCTCTCTCTCTCTCTCTCTCTCTCTCTCTCTCTCTCTCTCTCTCTCTCTTTTGAGAGTTAAAATTTAAAGTACATGTACATAACTGTGGGTATGGCAGTTGTACATTTGTAAGTAAATCTTTCCACAGGACTTAAGGTATGTTTTACAGTTTCCACCGCACACATGACTGAGGTTTTCCTTCAGTGATATATATTAGAAAGCTTCAACAAATAAACTATATTGAATACTTATATAAAGTTTCCTAACTGTTGTGTGGCATAAACTGAAAATAGCCAACTTTTCTTCCATTGTTAAGCTTGATGGTGAGATTCACAACTGTAATTTCTTATAACAATATTACGACAAACTATTCACAACCTAAAATACCTCAAACCTTAGTACTTTGTTACCACACCTCACTCCTTTAACAATACGTTACTATTACGTCAATATAATCACGGTAACAAATGCTCAGTTGGTGTGGCCAGAGATATTGCTCTTATATAGTCTCACATAATGTGTTAGACATCATACATATGAAACCTAACCAAGTCATAATTATGAAACCTAATCTAGTCATAATTATGAAACCTAGATAAGTCATAATTATGAAATTAGCGTACTTTGACATGAACTTGCTAAAATATAACTCGGTAATAATTATGAAGAACCTAGTTATGATCGAAATTAGCGTACTTTGACTTATGAAACCAAGTTCAGGTTTCATAAGATTGACTTATGAAACTAAGGCTGGTTTCATAACAGCCGAGATTGAAACCTGGGCTAGTAGGAACATAGCCAAAAATCCTAGCCGGGTTGAAACCTAGAGCCAAAAAAACCTATCCGTGTTCATATATTGAAACCCACCCTAACTTGACTTAAGCACCGTTGCCTAGAAAAGTTATCATAACTACATTAACCACAAGCGAGGTACATTGATGACTTGGTTATGACCTTAGACTCCCATATCCTGCAGCAGCCAACGTTATCCTACTGTCGAGGTACATTGTATTGCCCTTCATATTAACATCCGTTAAACTCCCACATTTTCCCGACACTTGGAAGCCCTATCCTCATTTTCCGATGTTTTTCTCTTCACACTAAACTACCAGATAGATATGTATATCCAGAAAAACTACCAGATAGATATGTATATCAAGAATGTTCATCATAATCGTCTATGTTGCAAATATGACTGATGACGTCAGTAATCTAACCAACATTTAATGCCAGCATTTTAAATTTATTGAGAGATCACCCACTGGTCTATTATTCGTTTAAATTTCATTCATCTATTGGTCTATTATTCGTTTAAATTTCATTCATCTATTGGTCTATCATTCGTTTAAATTTCATTCGTGGTGTAAGAATAACGAAATCCATTATGGTGTCGAAAGGACATTAGGAACGACTTGATTTCGTAATCATTGGAGCGGGTACGGTGTGTTAAGCTGAAAGGAAATACACTGAAGAAATTCCTATTGATGTAGAATTGACCCCAAATATCCCGGATATTGACCTAACTTGCCTCTTGTAGTTCGTTTAAAATGTTTCCACAGTTTTCTAGAAGTAAAAATAATCTCAATCATCCTTGCTTAGTCACCACCTTAAATACTACACTAGTATTTTTCTTTATCCTCCAACCAGCTTTTTGTTATTGCCTCTAGTGACACTGGTACTGGATCTCATGAAGAAACGTTCATTGTCTTCGTGTACAGACTGATACTTAATTGGTTGATTGGCTGTTAGGCTGTTAATTGGTCTTCCACTTGTCTGTAATGGACAGCATTTCAGTTCGAGCTTCTCATGTAGCCTGATACAATGCAAGAACCATATTACTTTTT
Source organism: Panulirus ornatus (assembly GCF_036320965.1). Classification (NCBI taxonomy): domain Eukaryota; kingdom Metazoa; phylum Arthropoda; class Malacostraca; order Decapoda; family Palinuridae; genus Panulirus; species Panulirus ornatus. The sequence goes on along the minus strand of NC_092262.1, from coordinate 13,259,507 downwards.
CTCTAGTATGTTAATCATATCTTTATATCTTTACGTTTCTTTACGTGAGATGGTCAGACAGTTTTACTGGAATAATCCAGTTATGGTCATCTATATATAAATAACCAAACATTTGCCTCTCTCTCAACTCTTGGCGAGAATAGGCCCAATTACCATAATTATCGTGTGGCTACACAACCTTAACTGGGTCACAATTATTTTTTTATATTAATTACCAGCATCTGACAGTAAATAGTGATGATAAAGCGTAAAGATAGAAAAGCATGTACATTGGGAGGGAGGGTTGGGGGTTTAGAATAACCTCCCCTGAGAGGAGGGAACATGATGGCTGGGTTTTCTGTAGCGGTGCACGTGTGTCCTGGCCTCCGCCCCAGCTCTGTATCCTGATCAGATAATGTGTGATGTTTTGTGGCGCTGCCGAAACATTAGCATCTAATTATGACAGCTGACATGGACACAGAGGACTCTAGTGTTTCCATCATCATCAAGAGGCGGCTCACACGTGAGTATAATGGTCGAGTGGAGGGCAGTGATGGTTGATGTAGGTGATCATGCTACATGGTACACCCCCATGGCCGGGTCAGGCCTGCCTACCTGGGAAGGATTTTGGGTCTGCACGTCTAGCATGACCTCGAGGAACATAGTCCGAGTAGTAATAATGATTTACTCATCCCAGGGAAACTGTAGTAGGTGATTGGGGAAGATTGGTTTGTGGTCCTGTTGGAAATGCCGATTGGGAATTTTGCATTAGTGATAAATCGATTTTTTTTATGGGGGTTAGGTTTACCTTCGCAAGGAACCTGAAATAAAGCCAAAAATGAAAAGATTCAGTTGCAATATTGATTTCCAGAACTGGAAAGTGCCCTAGCCTTACTTCCATCTTGCAATTTGAATGTTAACTGAAGACCTTAAACTGCAGAGGGTTATGAAGATCAGGGATGTGGATATCCTTTTTTAAGGCACACTTCAACACTAGATTTGAATTTTAAAGGCATAAAGTATAACTTAAGCTTTTGCAGTACAAAGAGCTGTGAATTTTAATGATTTTTTCTTTGCAATGGTAGATTATTAGAAAGAAGGGAGCAGAATTGGAAAAGCACTTTTGCTCGGTATTGTAACTTTCCGTAGATGTTGAATGATTTTGTTCTGCGTTGCTAGTTTAGGGATTAGAGGATTTAATTAAGAGTTACAGAAAATGAAATGGAATGTTAGATTTTGATAATTTCATTGTTGTCAGTTTATTTTTGCGTCAAAGCTAGCTTTAGGAAACGTTGCTCATATTTTAGGTGTGTTATATTGGTTGCTGTGATTATATATTCTATTGAATAATATTAGATAAGGTGACAATGTATATCTTGGAGTATATATCACTTTAGAGCAAATCAAACTAAAAATAGAGAATGCACATGCAAAAAAAAAAATAGAACCTACAAAAACGTTACCTAATTTTCATTTATGTTCAAATATACTTATGCTTACATAAGAATTCACTGTCAGCGTGGAACATGATGTAGACCAACATTTATTTCTATCATTGCACTTACCAGGTGAGGTTGTTATAGATTTTGTTCATATTTACAAGTGTATTGCCTACTTTTGCTTTCAGTGCACATGCTCCCTCTTATACATACCAGTTATCACCTTGTTAAGTATTATTCATTAAAATTAATGCTCCAAAACAAGCTCCGCAGATATTTTTGTAATTACCACAAACTATAAAGCACAAAGCAGAATTAGCCCTTTCCCTATGTTAGTTTCTGTGTGGTACTGAACTGGTAAACTACCTTTTTTGAATAATGATAATAATGGGGATTATGTATATCAGAGAAATGGCATGTTTGATTAAAGCAAAATTTGGAAAACCACTTGTGGAAAATCAGCAGAACCTCCCTTTCGAAACCTTGCCTAAGTTCCTCTATGAGCCAAGATGTGTTGGTGAAATATGTTGTACCAACATTGAATTGGTCTGCTGCTGGGGTCACATGGATAAGCTGCTTTTGGAGAGGTTGGGCATCTTGGTCTGTTGCTTGTTGATATACATTGGCAGTTAGTGTGATACTCAATTATGTGTGGCTTTCTTAACATTATAATGGTAATTATACTTCTATAATTCAGCATGCTTATTGATAAATTTTGAGGTTTTCTGTTCTTAATTATAGCTTCTTTATATATGCTATATTATTGAAATGATAATTGATTTCACATGGTTATGAGTTAGTTGAATATTATGTATTGCAAGTACTGTACTGTAGTCTGTACAGTTCCTATATGTTGAATGACAATAAAGGTGGTAAATAACAACGCATTAGGAAGAAAGTAACTGTGTACTGCTTATATTGATTTGAAATGCACAACTTTTAAGGCTTTATGATTAATAGAAAAAATATGTACTCTATAATTGATAGAAGTTGTACCACACCTGAAGATTAATAGTATGGTACGTGGTGTGCAGGTATGGCTGTTTAAGTGATTTTTTTTTTTTTTCTTTTCTTTTTAGCTCTAATACAGGTTGAAGTAGAGCCAGTCGGCCGTTGGTTCCATGTTTATGAGGCACGCCGGCTACGTGGTCATCTCATCTCCTCTGCTGGGGAGAGTGAGGAGGAGAGTGAGGGAGAGGAGGGGCCAGAGGTAGAAATTGAAGATGATATTCAGTACCTGAGATCACTTGACCCAGCAGATTGGAAGGTTAGTACAAGAATAGTTTATTTTTCAAAGTGGTTGGGATTATATTGGCTTGCCAAACATTCATATGTTGCTTTGCAAACCTGGAGCCAAAAATACTCTGGGCTTTGTAAAGTGCAGGTTGTTGGCATGCATGTGAGTCTTGTGATACAACTTGTGGATATGTTTTATACTGGAACCAGAATGTAATGTTGAATGCTGTATATTGCTAATTTTTATATATATATATATATATATATATATATATATATATATATATATATATATATATATATATATAATCAACATTGTTTTTTGAATTTGTCAATAACTGAGGTCTTCTAAGTTTTTAATTTTTGCATTATGCTGAATATCAATTCCCTGGGGATAGGGGAGAAAGAATACTTCCCACGTATTCCCTGCGTGTCGTAGAAGGTGACTAAAAGGGAGGGGAGCGGGGGGCTGGAAATCCTCCCCTCTCTCTCTCTCTCTCTCTCTCTCTCTCTCTCTCTCTCTCTCTCTCTGTTTTTTTTTTTTTTTTTTTTTTTTTTTTTTTTTTTTTTTTCCCAAAAGAAGGAACAGAGAAGAGGTTCAGGTGAGGATATTCCCTCAAAGGCCCAGTCCTCTGTTCTTAACACTACCTCGCTATCGCGGGAAATAGCGAATAGTATGAAAAAAAAATATATATATATATATATATATACAAGTAGATTTCTAGTTTGAATTCCTTGCCGCCCATCATTGTATGTAGGATTATTCAAGTTTATAGATACTTCTCTCCAATGATTTGCTTAATTTTTTGAAATTTTTTATCATTTTTTAATGTTATATTTTGTATATTTTGAATGTTATATTTTGTAATGTTATTGTTACTATATTTATATGAAAATATGGACTATGAGCATTTACGGTATTTGATTTTACTCGTAATTCTTCCTTTACTTCAAACAAATGTACTTTGCATAAGGGCAGCCTAACGTAGAGTTTCGTAGTCACATAGAAGTTGAAGAGGTGTTTGCTGGATACTTATTGGAACCCATGATAAAGATAGAACAATGGCAAAAACCTAAGTAATAGCAGAGGTAATTGTGAAGTACAAAACACTGCTGTATGGAATGGTTGCTATCTAAAATGTGCAGACATTCAGGTTTTGGAGGGTTTCTTGATGTAGATGTTCAGACTGAATTTTTTTTTACCAGTATTAAGTCTCCCTAAATTTTTTAAATGTTCTGGTTTGAAGGTGAAATACGATGTAAATTCAAGCCATTGATTTTTGATTTTGGGAAAATAATTGAAAAGTATAATATTTGGTAATGAAAATATCATCAGAGGGGCAAATATATCAAAGTCTTAGTGACATGGTTTTGTGGAATGTATTGTACATGATAGGTTGGTCAAAAGATGTATATTGTATTGATACAGCAGGAGGTATTAGGAGGAGAGGTAGGCTACCCAAGAGATGGATAGACAGAGATGCAATGTTTCAGATTTATTTATTTTTGGAGTTGGTGTGAGTTGACCGAGTTTGCAACCAAGAAGTGCTTTTGTAAATATGGAAGTTCATGTTTCTCTTTACTGTCATCAGTGTTTATGAATAATGGAAATTGTAAGTAACTGTGGGATTACAAAGCACTGAAATGTTAAATGTACATAGCATTAAGGTATTATGCTTGCATTTCAGAATTCAGGCTTATTTTATTGTGTATTGTACATGTACTTCCATTACAGGACCAGGATCACTATGCAGTTTTAGGGTTAAAGAAATACCGATACAAGGCCTCAGATGAAGACATCAAGAGAGCATGTAAGTATACCATGTTGGGCCAGCATAGAGATGCGAAAGACATGCATGGTCATACATGTGGGTATCTCCTTAAAATCATAGTTTTAGGTTTAGAATTGTAATATCAGTAACACTTTAGAGAGAACTAGATTTTGGGGATGTAGGCTGAGAAACATTTTGAATCTTAGGGGAGAGAGTTAATCATTATATTGAGGTGGTAGAGACTGTTTAACTTATTGATGTGATTTTCACAGATCGCATGATGGTTCTTCGACACCACCCAGACAAAAGGAGGGGAGCTGGAGAGGAGATTCGGGATGATGATGACTATTTCACATGTATTACAAAAGCCTATGAGATACTAGGTGACCAAGTGAAACGTCGTTCATACGATTCTGTTGATCCAGAATTTGACGATGATGTACCTGTAATTAGTACTTTCAACAAAGCTCATTTCTTTGAGGTTTGTATAAATTGGATAGTACTGTATGCTTTTGTCCCAGAGATTGAGTAGACACCAGATGGATTTAAATACAATTTGGTCTTTGAAGTAAAGATTACAATAATTGTGAGAAGATGATGATGAGTTGAGCATGTGGTTCAACTGAGGAGTGGTCTGGAGCAAGAATTTACTCAAGATGATTTCCTCTTCTGCATTGGTCACTTGAAACATTGGCTTTCACCTTATTATTTTATTGTGGGTTCTTTTCTTGTTCTCTTTGTTCATGTTGACTTCTATTATCATAGTTATTTTTGTAAGTTTGTTTATGTGAAATGGAGCAATTTAGTATATAGGGGTGACATACTGTCTTTGGACTGAACCAGGACAAATGAAGCAGCCAGAGGAAATGACAGAAAGGTCTGTGGGGCTTGCTTGTTAACATGGGCTGTGGTTTTGGTACACTACAAATTGCAACTAGAGAATGGGTGTGAGTAAATGAAGCCTTTTTTTGTTGTTGCTGCCACCTTGCTAACATGGGAAACGGTGAACAAGTATAAAAAAAAAAGATATATTTTACTATCTATATCTGTGATGTCCATTTCCTCTGGGAACTTTTTCGAGGGGGTGGCCATTACTAAAGAATCTCCACAACGGGTAAATGCCAGTGCATCTTATCCTCAGTGCTATAGTTGCCCTCTGTCAGTCGTCTATTAAGGGTAAGGCACTTAAATGCAAAGAAGCATTACTAGACTTCACCAGTTATGGAGACTTGCTGTGGCCACCCCTTAGAAGAAGTTCCTAAAGGGAATGGGCATTGGAGAAATAGATAGATAGGTAGGTAGATAGTCAGGTACATGAGAATGTATGAAGAAATGATAGTTTAAGATTGTAAGTATTGATCAGGTGAAGGACATTGTTCAGATGAGGAAGTGAAAGATGAATTTTATGGTAACATCCGCCATAGCCTCCAATTCGTAAAATTGCATTCCCTTTATTCCCCCTTTTTTGATGCTGTTGTGACATGATGGATCACTTTTATTTGTACTCTTTCCCAGATTTGGTATTTCATTCTAATGTACATATTTTCCCCTATTTATTATTTTTCCTTATAGGTTGCTTTTTATTTGCATTGTTTGCAGTTGCAACTTTGGTCTAATTGAATGAAATGTAAGCAGAAAGCTGTTCTGGAGTGATTAGAATAACTTTGGCATTTCTTTGTCAGTGCCTTAGACTTTGGTTTTAGTTTATAATTTACTTGTGATGGTTTTAGTTTATGATTTACATGTGAATGTATTTCCAGTAATGAATATCGAGTGATAGAAGGAAGGCTTTTTGATTATTTGTGAAAAAGAATGGGTACAGTATATTTTATTACGGTAGCTTTAAGTATTACTTAGTATCTTTTTTCCTTTTCTTTTTCTCCAGGTCTTCACTTCTGTGTTGGAACGCAATGCCCGATGGTCAACAAGGAAACATGTTCCTGGCTTGGGTAAGCCAGATGACCCTAAACAAAAAGTAAGTTTATATGAATCATGATTTGGCTTTATTCATGGGTGCATTTTTCATGATTCTTGAGGGTCTGGCATTTTATGTGTGTGTGTTTCTCACTTAATCTGAAAGACATCATGTACATGTACTTCGATTTTGTCTGTCATCTCTTTAACCGTAGGTGAATAAAGTAGATAACGAATCGGTATGGCATTACTCCTTGTAATAGCCGAGATACATGCCATCTGATTAGATGTGCTTCCTTCAGCCTCTTTATCACCATTCCATATTAACTTCGCTTTGTTTTGTTATGCCTAAGACAGACACTGTATCTTTTTGTGAGGCTTTAAGTGTTATTAAACATTACTCTTCCTGTGTGTTAAGTCCCAAATGAAATTTTGGAATATGAATCTGGTGCTGGAGTATGTTATGGATTATGGAAAATAGACCGTAGAATTTAAAGGATACATATAACTGAATTTGCTTGGGCAAATTAAGATTTGATGAACAGCAGAGCTTGTCTATGAACTTGAGAACTTACAGCAATGGGTTGGTGGATTTGATTGGTAATTGTGGTAGAGAATTTATATGGACCATTTTTGTTTGATGAAATTATCCCTCAGTTTACAAAAAAGGGTCCGTTCCTGAAAAGCTATTTGTAGATTAAAAAGACTTAAAGCAGATTATCACATTGACTTGCATTAATAATTTTTTACTATATAATCATAAGATCCCTGTACTAGGCTTCCTGCTGCTGTAGTGCTGCACTATAATCAGAAGCAGGGAAATGATGGACTCCTGTAGAGTGAAAAGTAACGGTTTGTACTTTTCACCTATATATGATACAATCTCGCCAAGGAAAAGGTTTAAAGAAAAAATAAAAGATGACGATAAGGATGTTTAATTCTTGTGGGGAATAATTGAGTCGATATTAAACTTATAAAAGTAATTGTACATAATAAGTTTACTTATTCAAAATCAAGGATTCAAAATCAAGGTATATTCAACATGAGCAATTTGTGTTTATTGATGCTCCACCCATGAACTGCTCAGTTCATCTAAAATGATGCATCTATCTAATTATCTGACACCCGTTCCCTTCTGGAACTCCTTCAAGGGGTTGGCCATGGAGTAGAGTCTCTTTAACTAGGGAACTCTAGATGCTGCTTCTTTGCTGTTAGTGCATCATCCTTAATAGACCACTGTTAGAGGGCAAGTCTGTTGCTGTGTTTGTAGAGGCTACTACATAATGTTTCTACTGACTACTACTATCTTATGCTCCTGCTTATTTTTCTTACCTACTACTTCTACCTAATGTTGCTACCTACTACTGCAATATATTGCTCCTGCCATTTTGCCAAAAGGCAGGGCTAGCATATAGTGCTCACCACAGGAAAATCTAGAGTTACAAAGAATGAGATGTGTGAGTTTAGTGTTGTCAGGTGTTAAGTATGACAAGGAGAGATTGTATGTTGGTGAACAGAATGCCAGTAGTCCATTTTTGGGTGAGAAAGAAAGGTAAGATTGCTACCTGGGTCAGTGGAGTGCAACTTGACATCCATTGAAGTGCTGCCTCTTTACACAGCCGTCTCTAACCCTCCTTATATCCAAGTGGGAGGTACTGGTAATATACCCATCTGGTCAGTGGCTTCATGCCAACTACTATCTACCTATGTGCAAAAGAAAATTTAGATCAGAAATGGTTTCCTTGTACATTTTTTTTAATTAATCATAGGTAATGATTTTTCCCTATACAGTAAACCTATGATTTAACAGACTTAATTGTGGGGGGGTGTCCCTTAATGCCAAAAGTCTCTTAAATCGAGAATGTAACCTATGGTCCATTTTTCAGTACAATACATAATTCACACTTCCTTTTAACTCCTTTATCATTTGATGCCATTTAAATTGAAAGGATTGCAAAATTAGTTAATAAAGTCCATTAATGCCAAAAGTTCCTTAAACCGAGAATGTAACCTATGGACCATTTTTCAGTACAGTACATAGTTCACATGCCTCCTTTTAACTCCTCTGTCACATGATACCATTTTAAATTTAAAGGATTCCAAAATTAGTTAATAAAGTCGCACGTCTCTGTATACAACCTGACCGCTCAGTAGCTTGAGGCACACTGAGACTGAAACAAAGTGAGTATACCCCACACTACCAAAAACAAGTGTGACATGAAATGTGCATGGTGGGGCGTTCAAGATTTTTTTAATTTTTTTAAATATTAATTGATGTATCATTATTTGCTTGGTCCATTATATCAAGGGTTTGCTGTATAAAAGTAGTCCTGTATACTTTTCTATGTAATGGTGCTGGTGCACTCATGTTTTGAATGGACCACACTGAGTTGGGCTGTTGGCTTGTGTAGGATTATAGTTTTTCTTGTCATAATTTCGCACACTAGAGGCTTTACATTTTCTCACCTAGGAAGAGTGAAGAATGAAGGGTGACCTGATCACAGCTTTGAAGTCTTTAAAACAAAAAATTGGCATCATTCTGAGTCTGTTATTGTGTTCTTTGCAGGTTGACCGGTTTTATGGATTCTGGTATGATTTTGAATCTTGGCGGGAATTCTCTTATTTAGATGAAGAAGAAAAGGAAAAGGGACAGGAGTGAGTAATAGATGTTGGATTTGTTTATATGTTATATTTCTATTGAAAGTATGGAGATTACATGTCTAAGGTAATTGTGCTCAAGCCCCTTTTCATGGTATGTTAGAAAACTTTTTTCTTTTTTTTTTACATTTCTTTAGACATGAATATGTTTACAATAATCTTAAGTAACTGTAGAGATTTATTTGAGGGTGGTAATAACTGATTAGCTCATTAGCATAGTACTTCATGAGTTACTTTGCCAGGAATTGGGTATCCTCTTTTGCATCTAAAATAAATACTTTCTTTCAACTAGTCGAGAAGAGCGTCGATGGATAGAGAAGCAAAATAAAGTGGAGCGTGCTCGAAGACGAAAAGATGAGATGGCTCGACTCCGGAGATTGGTGGACAACACATATGCATGCGACCCTCGAATTGCAAAGTATGATTTTAGTTTCTTATCGCTGTTTTTTTTTTTTTCCCCCCCCACCAATATACAACTTTGCTTTAGAGAAGAAGCCAAGTCTTATGTACAGTGAATCTCTGTAGATGCATGTCTGAAACCTTTGACTCAGTTTTGTTTTACTTTGATATAGTAATTTAAAAGCATGGGGCCCATCATGGCCACCTCAGATGAATGTTAAGATAAAGATAGGTATTAGAGGAAAGAGAGTAGACAGGGTTAACTTGAGCACTCCAGTGTTTGTAGATCTATATTTGGAAATTGAAAAGGAAATACAAAGAGGGAAAGGCAAAAGGCTTTGCTGTACAAGGAAAGAAGATATAATGGTCAGTCCTAATGTGACTGGTCTGTACGCAGAAGCTGTACAGAGATCGCATATAGATGTTGGCTGTGATAGGTATTGTACTTGTCATTTATCAGAAGGTCAGATTAACCAGCCATCTGTTACATGGAGAATATTCTTGCATTGCTAAAATCCATTTGAATAAGAGACTTCATTGGACCCATAAGACGTTACATTGATACATAGAATTCCTCCAAGCTGCAAAAGTATGTTGTAAAAAATTATATAGAACAGGAAAAGTTTAGTTTAGTATTTTTGATTATCTTTTCCTTACAGATTTAAAGAGGAAGAGAAAGAGAGAAGACTGGCACAGAGAAAAGCAAAGGCAGATGCAGTCAGACAGAAGCAGGAAGAGGAGGAAAGAGTAAGTCAGATTATTTTTTGCAGAATTTTAAGGAACCTTCCTTACTTTTCATTTTTCGTAATATTCACGATAGGAATATCTCTTGGATATTGTGTTAATGCATTCATAGTACCAGAATCTCGGTAAGATGTTACTAAAGTTAGTTCATTGCAGCTTAGACTCTTACTCGTTTAATTTTTGTTGTGATACTTATAATGAAAAGATCTTGTATGTTGACATTTATGCATCCTCACTGTCCAAGATTGTATTGAATTATGATCATATTAAGTTAGCTTTTGCATTTTTGTCATTTGTGTTACTGATCTTTTGTTTGATGCAATTTCACCATTTCCTGCAATTTCATGCTCTTACAAGATAGTTCAAGCAGCAGATGAAGAAATGGCCTTATTCGCTCACTCCCAGTGTGTAACTGTCATATATATTGCACCATAACCAGAGCCCCCTATCCATGACCAAGCCTCACAGACCTTTCCGCTAATTCCCAGGTTCAGCCTGTTGAAAGCACTTTGTCCCCAGTATACCATGTCACTCAAACTTGCTGCATCTTGAGCATGCCTATTTGAATATTCAAGCCCTGTACCTTTAAACTTTACCTTTCCACCTCCATGGTTTCTCCTTTTCCTTGTCCACTCCATTTATGACATATACCTTCTTTATTTATCTTTCTTTCAAACTATTCGCCATTTCCCGCATTAGCGAGGTAGCATTAAGAACAGAGGACTGGGCCTTTGAGGGAATACCCTCACCTGGCCCAATTCTCTGTTCCTTCTTTTGGAAAATTGAAAAAAAAAAAAAAAACGAGAGGGGAGGATTTCCAGCCCCCCGCTCCCTCCCCTTTTAGTCGCCTTCTATGACACGCAGAGAATACGTGGGAAGTATTCTTAATCCCCTATCCCCAGGGATAGGGGATATATTTTATTTATTTTATTTTACTTTGTCGCTGTCTCCCGCGTTAGCGAGGTAGCTCAAGGAAGCAGACGAAAAAATGGCCCAATCCACCCACATACACATGTATATACATACACGTCCACACATGCAAATATACATACCCATACATCTCAACGTAAAGTGCGTAAGACAAGGAAGCAAATGGGAACTTCAATGAAGGGGGCTAATAGGGAGGTGATAACAAGTAGTGGTGATGTGAGAAGGAGATGGAGTGAGTATTTTGAAGGTTTGTTGAATGTGTTTGATGATGGAGTGGCAGATATAAGGTGTTTTGGTCGAGGTGGTGTGCAAAGTGAGAGGGTTAGGGAAAATGATTTGGTAAACAGGGAAGAGGTAGTTAAAGCTTTGCGGAAGATGAAAGCCGGCAAGGCAGCAGGTTTGGATGGTATTGCAGTGGAATTTATTAAAAAAGGGGGTGACTGTGTTGTTGACTGGTTGGTAAGGTTATTTAATGTATGTATGATTCATGGTGAGATGCCTGAGGATTGGCAGAATGCTTTCACAGTGCCATTGCACAAAGGCAAAGGGGATAAGAGTGAGTGCTCAAATTACAGAGGTATAAGTTTGTTGAGTATTCCTGGTAAATTATATGGGAGGGTATTGATTGAGAGGGTGAAGGCATGTACAGAGCATCAGATTGGGGAAGAGCAGTGTGGTTTCAGAAGTGGTAGAGGATGTGTGGATCAGGTGTTTGCTTTGAAGAATGTATGTGAGAAATACTTAGAAAAGCAAATGGATTTGTATGTAGCATTTATGGATCTGGAGAAGGCATATGATAGAGTTGATAGAGATGCTCTGTGGAAGGTATTAAGAATATATGGTGTGGGAGGCAAGTTGTTAGAAGCAGTGAAAAGTTTTTGTCGAGGATGTAAGGCATGTGTACATGTAGGAAGAGAGGAAAGTGATTGGTTGTCAGTGAATGTAGGTTTGCGGCAGGGGTGTGTGATGTCTCCATGGTTGTTTAATTTGTGTTTGGATGGGGTTGTTAGGGAGGTGAATGCAAGATTTTTGGAAAGAGGGGCAAGTATGCAGTCTGTTGTGGATGAGAGAGCTTGGGAAGTGAGTCAGCTGCTGTTCGCTGATGATACAGCATTGGTGGCTGATTCATGTGAGAAACTGCAGAAGCTGGTGACTGGTAAAGTGTGAAAGAAGAAAGTTAAGAGTAAATGTGAATAAGAGCAAGGTTATTAGGTACAGTAGGGTTGAGGGTCAAGTCAATTGAGAGGTAAGTTTGAATGGAGAAAAACTGGAGGAAGTAAAGTGTTTTAGATATCTGGGAGTGGATCTGGCAGCGGGTGGAACCATGGAAGCGTAAGTGAATCATAGGGTGGGGGAGGGTGCGAAAATTCTGGGAGCCTTAAAGAATGTTTGGAAATCGAGAACATTATCTCGGAAAGCAAAAACGGGTATGTTTGAAGGAATAGTGGTCCCAACAATGTTGTATGGCTGCGAGGCGTGGGCTATGGATAGTGTTGTGCGCAGGAGGGTGGATGTGCTGGAAATGAGAGTTTTTAAGACAATATGTGGTGTGAGGTGGTTTGATCGAGTAAGTAATGTAAGGGTAAGAGAGATGTGTGGAAAGAAAAAGAGTGTGGTTGAGAGAGCAGTAGAGGGTGTTTTGAAATGGTTTGGTCACATGGAGAGAATGAGTGAGGAAAGATTGACCAAGAGGATATATGTGTCGGAGGTGGAGGGAACGAGGAGAAGTGGGAGACCAAATTGGAGGTGGAAAGATGGAGTGGAAAAGATTTTTTTGAGTGATCGGGGCTTGAACATGCAGGAGGGTGAAAGGCATGCAAGGAATAGAGTGAATTGGAACGATGTGGTATACCGGGGTCGACATGCTGTCATTGGATTGAACCAGGGCATGTGAAGCGTCTGGGGTAAACCATGGAAAGTTGTGTGGGGCCTGGATGTGGAAAGGGAGCTGTGGTTTCGGTGCATTATTACATGACAGCTAGAGACTGAGTGTGAACGAATGGGGCCTTTGTTGTCTTTCCTAGTGCTACCTCGCACACATGAGGGGGGAGGGGGTTGTTATTCCATGTGTGGCGAGGTGGCGATGGGAATGAATAAAGGCAGACAGTATGAATTATGTACATGTGTATATATGTATATGTCTGTGGGTGTATATACATGTGTATGTGGGTGGGTTGGGCCATTCTTTCGTCTGTTTCCTTGAGCTACCTCGCTAACGCGGGAGACAGCGACAAAGCAAAATAAATAAATATATACATCTCAATGTATACATATGTATACACACACAGACATATACATATATATACATTATATATATATATATATATATATATATATATTTTTTTTTTTTTTTTTTTTTTTTTTTTTTATACTTTGTCGCTGTCTCCCGCGTTTGCGAGGTAGCGCAAGGAAACAGACGAAAGAAATGGCCCAACCCCCCCCATACACATGTACATACACACGTCCACACACGCAAATATACATACCTACACAGCTTTCCATGGTTTACCCCGGACGCTTCACATGCCTTGATTCAATCCACCGACAGCACGTCAACCCCTGTATACCACATCGCTCCAATTCACTCTATTCCTTGCCCTCCTTTCACCCTCCTGCATGTTCAGGCCCCGATCACACAAAATCCTTTTCACTCCATCTTTCCACCTCCAATTTGGTCTCCCTCTTCTCCTCGTTCCCTCCACCTCCGACACATATATCCTCTTGGTCAATCTTTCCTCACTCATTCTCTCCATGTGCCCAAACCATTTCAAAACACCCTCTTCTGCTCTCTCAACCACGCTCTTTTTATTTCCACACATCTCTCTTACCCTTACGTTACTTACTCGATCAAACCACCTCACACCACACATTGTCCTCAAACATCTCATTTCCAGCACATCCATCCTCCTGCGCACAACTCTATCCATAGCCCACGCCTCGCAACCATACAACATTGTTGGAACTACTATTCCTTCAAACATACCCATTTTTGCTTTCCGGGATAATGTTCTCGACTTCCACACATTTTTCAAGGCTCCCAAAATTTTCGCCCCCTCCCCCACCCTATGATCCACTTCCGCTTCCATGGTTCCATCCGCTGACAGATCCACTCCCAGATATCTAAAACACTTCACTTCCTCCAGTTTTTCTCCATTCAAACTCACCTCCCAATTGACTTGACCCTCAACCCTACTGTACCTAATAACCTTGCTCTTATTCACATTTACTCTTAACTTTCTTCTTCCACACACTTTACCAAACTCCGTCACCAGCTTCTGCAGTTTCTCACATGAATCCACCACCAGCGCTGTATCATCAGCGAACAACAACTGACTCACTTCCCAAGCTCTCTTATCCCCAATAGACTTCATACTTGCCCCTCTTTCCAAGACTCTTGCATTTACCTCCCTAACAACCCCATCCATAAACAAATTAAACAACCATGGAGACATCACACACCCCTGCCGCAAACCTACATTCACTGAGAACCAATCACTTTCCTCTCTTCCTACACGTACACATGCCTTACATCCTCGATAAAAACTTTTCACTGCTTCTAACAACTTGCCTCCCACACCATATATTCTTAATACCTTCCACAGAGCATCTCTATCAACTCTATCATATGCCTTCTCCAGATCCATAAATGCTACATACAAATCCATTTGCTTTTCTAAGTATTTCTCGCATACATTCTTCAAAGCAAACACCTGATCCACACATCCTCTACCACTTCTGAAACCACACTGCTCTTCCCCAATCTGATGCTCTGTACATGCCTTCACCCTCTCAATCAATACTCTCCCATATAGTTTACCAGGAATACTCAACAAACTTATACCTCTGTAATTTGAGCACTCACTCTTATCCCCTTTGCCTTTGTACAATGGCACTATGCACGCATTCCGCCAATCCTCAGGCACCTCACCATGAGTCATACATACATTAAATAACCTTACCAACCAGTCAACAATACAGTCACCCCCTTTTTTAATAAATTCCACTGCAATACCATCCAAACCTGCTGCCTTGCCGGCTTTCATCTTCCGCAAAGCTTTCACTACCTCCTCTCTGTTTACCAAATCATTTTCCCTAACCCTCTCACTTTGCACACCACCTCGACCCAAACACCCTATATCTGCCACTCTGTCATCAGACACATTCAACAAACCTTCAAAATACTCATTCCATCTCCTTCTCACATCACCACTACTTGTTATCACCTCCCCATTTACGCCCTTCACTGAAGTTCCCATTTGCTCCCTTGTCTTACGCACCCTATTTACCTCCTTCCAGAACATCTTTTTATTCTCCCTAAAATTTACTGATAGTCTCTCACCCCAATTCTCATTTGCCCTTTTTTTCACCTCTTGCACCTTTCTCTTGACCTCCTGTCTCTTTCTTTTATACTTCTCCCACTCAATTGCATTTTTTCCCTGCAAAAATCGTCCAAATGCCTCTCTCTTCTCTTTCACTAATACTCTTACTTCTTCATCCCACCACTCACTACCCTTTCTAAACAGCCCACCTCCCACTCTTCTCATGCAATCCATCACTGATTCCCTAAATACATCCCATTCCTCCCCCACTCCCCTTACTTCCATTGTTCTCACCTTTTTCCATTCTGTACACAGTCTCTCCTGATACTTCTTCACACAGGTCTCCTTCCCAAGCTCACTTACTCTCACCACCTTCTTCACCCCAACATTCACTCTTCTTTTCTGAAAACCCATACTAATCTTCACCTTAGCCTCCACAAGATAATGATCAGACATCCCTCCAGTTGCACCTCTCAGCACATTGACATCCAAAAGTCTCTCTTTCGCACGCCTGTCAATTAACACGTAATCCAATAACGCTCTCTGGCCATCTCTCCTACTTACATAAGTATACTTATGTATATCTCGCTTTTTAAACCAGGTATTCCCAATCATCAGTCCTTTTTCAGCACATATATATATATATATATATATATATAAAATAATATATATATATATATATATATATATATATATATATATATATATATATATATACACACATGTACATAATTCATACTGTCTGCCTTTATTCATTCCCATCACCACCCCACCACACATGAAATAACAACCCCCCCAGCATGTGCGCGAGGTAGCGCTAGGAAAACATAACAAAGGCCACATTCATTCACACTCATCCTCTCCACATGTTCAAAACAGTTTTAGTACACCTTATTCATCTCTCTTCTGCATACTCTACTTACTACCAAACCTCTCTCTTACAGTCTCAATCCTAATTAATTAAACCAACCCTTCACGCACCATATATTTTTCTTAAACTTTTCATTTCCAACACATCCTCCTCCTCTACATTTTTGTCTTAAGGCCCACGCCAGCATCCATAGCACACCATTGGGATGAATATACCATGAAACATACCCATCTTTACCCCTAAAGACAGCTCCACTTCATGTCACACTTACAGACTCATTACCACACCTCACTCTTACCCTATTCACTTATTTTATCAACCCTCCTCGTGCCACATATTTCACTCATTTTATTTACTACATTCACCCTCATCTGTACTTCGCTTTTACGCCTCAAGCCTCACAACCATACAAAACCTTTGTAATGATGGAGTGAAAGATGCCTCGAGTGTGCAGAGCCTGAATGCAAGGAAGGGTGTGAGTTGAAAGGGATTGAGTAAAATAGAGCATGGTGCACAGGGGCAACATGGTATTAAAAAGCTAAACCTGGATACATGAAGCCATCAAGGAATCCATGAATAGGTCTGTGGGGCTCAGTTGTGGATAGTCAGGTCTAGTTTTGCTGTATTTTACCTGAAGGCTAGAGAGTAGATTTGGTTGACTTAAGGCATTTCTTTCTTTGTTACTTGTGCTGCCCTGCTAATTTGGGAAATGGTGAACAACTACAGATAGCAAAAAGATGGGAGGTACATCAGGGTTAGAGCCTCATGACATAAGATCACAAAATGACAATTATTTTTTGGTTACTTTTTACACTTTCTTTCCTATATCACTATTTCCTGCCAGAATTAGATCGTTATGAACTGATGAATGAGCATAAGATGAAGAATATCCTTGCTTTTCTTCTGCTGTTCCTTCATTTGGAAAAGTAGTAAAGGAAGGGAGGATTTCCAGCCCCTCTGTTCTTGCCCATCGTAGTAGCATTCTTCGACACAGGAGTTACATGGGATAACTGTTTGCACATATATACATATATTAAAGAGGAATAAGCCCAGCGAGGATATTTTTTCCCTTTAAGGTTCATTCTTTTGTTCTTGATGCTGCCTTGCTCTTGTGGGAAATAGCAAATAAGTATGAAAGAAAGAAAACACGTTTACATAAATTTAAACAAAGTATGCAAAAATGAGCACTCCCATAATGATCCCCAGTGTCTGCTACTTAAGTCATCATATGAAGATTCCTGATGTTTAAGGGTAAATGCTTTCCTCATTGTCTGTTTGCCATTTACTGCTTTAATGAAGTAGCATTAGGGGCAGACGACTGAGCCTTGCAGGATATTCATTTTGGTTCCTTCATCTGTTCCTTGTTTTGGAAAGTAATGATGGAGTGAAGAATTTCCAGCCTCACTTATTGTCACTTCCTGCAATGCATGTGAAATATGTGGGTGGAATTATAGTAACAAATTTTGTATCGAGGAAATCGGGGAGATTTTACATTCGTACATCTCACCTTTTGATACGAGGGCAATGATTTAATGTCATCTTTATCTCCCTGAAAGGCTCAGAGGAGAACTTTATTGAAGCATACTTGAACTGTACTGATGTTGAATTCTATATTTTTCATTGCTGACTGCTGATGAAAAATTTGAAACTTGTGTACTCATCACATTTGTTAACTGGTATATTTTATAGTATAGTATAGTCCTCCCTTCCTGTAGGACTTTCCAAAAGAAAGAACAGAGCAAGGAGCCAGGTGAGGATTTTTCCCTTTAAGGCTCTGCCAATTATTCTTGATGCTGCCTCGCTATTGCTAGAATTGGCAAATGTATGCCTGAGGGTTGGCGGAATGCTTGCATAGTGCCATTGTACAAAGGCAAAGGGGATAAAAGTGAGTGCTTAAATTACAGAGGTATAAGTTTGTTGAGTATTCCTGGTAAATTATATGGGAGGGCATTGATTGAGAGGGTGAAGGCATATACAGAGCATCAGATTGGGGAAGAACACTGTGGTTTCAGAAGTGGTAGAGGATGTGTGGATCAGGTGTTTTCTTTGAAGAATGTTTGTGAGAAATACTTAGAAAAGCAAATGGATTTGTATGTAGCATTTATGGATCTGGAGAATGCATATGATAGAGTTAATAGAGATGCTCTGTGGAAGGTATTAAGAATATATGGTGTGGGAGGCAAGTTGTTAGAAGCTGTGAAAAGTTTTTATCGAGGCTGTAAGGCATGTGTACGTATAGGAAGAAAGGAAAGTGATTGGTTGTCAGTGAATGTAGGTTTGCGGCAGGGGTGTGTGATGTCTCCACGGTTGTTTAATTTGTTTATGGATGGGGTTGTTACGGAGGTGAATGCAAGAGTTTTGGAAAGAGGGGCAAGTATGCAGTCTGTTGTGGATGAGAGAGCTTGGGAAGCGAGTCAGTTGTTGTTCACTGACGATACAGCGCTGGTGGCTGATTCATGTGAGAAACTGCAGAAGCTGGTGACTGAGTATGGTAAAGTGTGTGAAAGAAGAAAGCTGAGAGTAAATGCAAATAAGAGCAAGGTTATTAGGGACAGTAGGGTTGAGGGACAATTCAATTGGGAGGTAAGTTTGAATGGAGAAAAAGTGGAGGAAGTGAAATGTTTTAGATCTCTAGGAGTGGGTTTGGCAGTGGATGGAACCATGGAAGCGGAAGTGAATCATAGGGTGGGGGAGGGGGCGAAAGTTCTGGGTGTGTTGAAGAATGTGTGGAAGTCGAGAACATTATCTCGGAAAGCAAAAATGGGTATGTTCGAAGGAATAGTGGTTCCAACAATGTTATATGGTTGCGAGGCATGGGCTATAGATAGAGTTGTGCGGAGGAGGGTGGATGTACTGGAAATGAGATGTTTGAGGACAGTATGTGGTGTGAGGTGGTTTGATTAAGTAATAATAGGGTAAGAGAGATGTGTGGTAATAGGAAGAGTGTGGTTAAGAGAGCAGAAGAGGGTGTTTTGAAATGGTTTAGTCACATGGAGAGAATGAGTGAGGAAAGATTGACCAAGAGGATATATGTGTCAGAGGTGGAGGGAATGAGGAGAAGTGGGAGACCAAATTGGAGGTGGAATGATGGAGTGAAAAAGACTTTGAGTGATTGGGGTCTGAACATGCAGGAGGGTGAAAGGCGTGCAAGGAATAGAGTGAATTGGAACGATGTGGTATACCGGGGTCAACTTGCTGTCAGTGGATTGAACCAGGGCATGTGAAGCGTCTGGGGTAAACCATGGAAAGTTCTGTGGGGCCTGGATGTGGAAAGGGAGCTGTGGTTTCAATGCATTATTACATGATAGCTAGAGACTAAGTGTGAACGAATGTGGCCTTAGTTGTCTTTTCCTAGCTCTACCTCGCACACATGAAGGTGAGTGTTTTTATTTCATGTGTGGCAGGGTGGCAATGGGAATGAATAAAGGCAGACTATGAATTGTGTACATGTGTATATATGTATATGTCTGTGTGTATGTATACGTTGAGATGTATAGGTATGTATGTTTACGTGTGTGGACGTGTATGTATATGCATGTGTATGTGGGTGGGTTGGGCCATTCTTTCGTCTGTTTCCCTGCGCTACCTCACTAACACGGGAGACAGCGACAAAGCAAAATAAATAAATAAAGTAAATGATAATTATTAAAAGGAAGATTGTGCATTTGATAGGGTTGGGATCCAAGAAAGATGCCTTTAGTTGGCACATGTCATTTTCATATGTGGTTGACTTACTGCACTGCATGTAGTTACAAGGTTAGGTCAGAGTGAGGTATTTTGTGGTGCACATTTCTGACACAATTCTGTGTGTTGCAACACCTTTTTTACTCTCTCTTTGAGTAATATTAGCTGTGAGCTTTGCATACTTTTATTTGTTTACAACCAATTTTATTCACTTTTCTATTTCTTTTTCATTACTCTTTAATGATGATGACAGGTATTCAAAGTACTCCTTGTGCTACCTCGCTAACGTGGAGACAGCAAAATAATAATAATTAAGTATTCAACTTTGATATGCAAGCACTGTTATGCTAGGGAATGTAGAACTGGGAAAGGGGTTGTTTGACCACCTAGGAATTGTTACTCTCATTGCAACTCTCATTTTCTTTTATGCAATTTTACCAGTACTCTTTGATTACTTTTTTATTGTCATATGCAATTATAAACACTTGATTTATGCATTTTTAATTCCTTCTTTCTTCTGCAACAGTTGTAATGTTTTTCAGGGAATGGTGGAAGGGAAGGGGATAGCCTAGATGTCTTGACCTTTTTAGCCTGTCAGTTGGATATTGTTTGTTTAGTGGTGGCAGTTAATTAGTTCACTTCAAATGTGTGTAGACCTGACTTAGCAGAAGGGTTATAGTAAAAGGGAGAGACAAAAGAAAGAAGGGAATCCCATTGCTTTGCTATTTGAGGAAAGGAAGTATCATAATGGTCAGTCCTTATGTGGTTGGTCTTCATTCAGAAACTTCAATAGAGCATTATCTAGATGCATGCGACAGGTGTGAGCCACGATGGCAAGGACACAATTAGACCATGAGAGCAGTAGCTTACGTCATGCCTGTAAAACAGGGAGATGGTACCAATATCATGGCAGACAGAAAAGGATGGTTGAAAAGAGGTGATATGTGGAGAATTCATGGGACAAGGCTTTTGATTCCACTCTGGACTAGTAAAACGGTGGAGGAAGAGCCACTCCAAATATGTGAGCAGGACTCTTTTCTGGAACAAACAAAATCTTTGTAATATTGAAATATATCTCCACAGGAAATATGATTATGGCTTGTGTACAACACCCCCAACTTTTGGGAAGCAGATTTTATATATATATATATATATATATATATATATTTTTTTTTTTTTTTTTTTTTTTCAAACTATTCGCCATTTCCCGCATTAGCGAGGTAGCGTTAAGAACAGAGGACTGGGCCTTTTTCGGAATATCCTCACCTGGCCTCCTCTGTTCCTTCTTTTGGAAAATTAAAAAAAAAGTATGTTATTGCTGGGTTTAATTTCGGTGATCGTGAAGTGAACAAAGGCAAATAAGTAACATTTAGAGAGATATATAACTAGAAACTCTGTCTCAGCACATGGTGAAATTTCTAATTACCAGTCCAAAGTTGTTGTACACATCTGAATTGTTTAAGGAAATATGTTCATTGCAAAGCAGAGACTGAGTATTAAGAGTGAAGAGGGAAGACAAAGTGATTTGAATTATGTAGAGTGGAATCATCAATGTAAGAGTGAATATGGTTGGAGTTTGATGATAGATCATTTTCGAGCAAAGTATGATAGTACAGAACGCAGAGGGACACCATTATTGTTAGGATAAGAGAGGCAAGTTGCTTCCTCTGACTACTGCAGTGGATTGACGAGGGATGAAGCTAAGCATTAGAAAACAGTTATGTAGAAAAGCAAAAGGAAGAAAGTTTATAAAGCAAAGGCTTATGCTACACCCTGTCTGATGTATTTGAGATGCCAAGGACCACAGCAAAACACTTAATAAAGTCTTAAAGAGAGGGGAACCATAAGTGACTCGCACAGGAAAGATCATAAGTATCCTTAGACTGCAAAAAACCAAGTGGCAATCAGAAAGAAGGGAATAGGAATTGAATTGTTTGAGGAGCGTTTCAAAGACATTTAAATTTCATGTAGGTTATGTCACTTGATGTCCTATATATTTTTTCATTGTTTTTTGAATTGTATTGGGCTGCATTTTTCATAACAAGACATATTAAACTCATGCAGTACCATATTTAACTCTGGTCAGAGATTAGTATTTGGTTAGTGCATCTCTAGATATTACCTCTCAAACTGTTCCTTTTCTTTCTTTATTATATTTCCATCAATCCGTCTGTAGGTGAGCTGTGAATCTATTTTCGATCTTTTGCAGGCGCTTAATAATCAACAACTCTGGTCTCATGGTTCAACATTCAAAAGGCCAAGGAAAGTAGAGATGTACAAGGGAGAAGATATAGACGGCACAGCAATCAAGCAGCATTTGAAAGGTATACGAGAGCAGGGAATGAGTACAGTAGCATAAGGAAAGAAGAGTAGAGAAATATTATGATAAGCTGTGAACAAGTCAATAAAATCTTGATGCTCCATAAATTTACTAGGAGCTTGTGATATCACATAACAAACAAATAAACTGATGTACTCAGAGGGAAGGGTTTTAGAAACAAAAAAGTAAATATTTAAAGGCAGAACACAAAGTTCTGGAGTGTATTCATACTTGAGGACTCATTACTGCCAACACTAACTAGCTGGGATGGGATGAAAAGGAGCGAGTGAAATTGTAAAGATAAACATAGGTCCACGAAGGATATGATAAGGCCACATAAGATCCATGACGTTATTTTGCTATGTGTATTTTTTGAGCATGTAGAAAAACTTGATAGGCTACTTGTGATAATGCTTAGGGACTCGATGGAAGAAGGGACTGATGCATATTGGAAGGGAACAAATGCTGTGCCCTTTTTTTCGGAGATTGTGAGGAAAATGCCCTTAAGTTCAGGCCTTTTAACATTGTTGAGCACTGTGTAAAATTGAATCGTAACCAAAATAGAGGGTGAAGCTGAGCTTTTATGAGAGAAGTAAGGAGCATTCAGAATGGTGACTGCTACAGAGAGTCCTAGACAGGCTCCAGCACTGTGCTGATAAATGATTAATTGAATTCAGCCTAACTGATTGTAGAGTAATGAAGATGGGTTACAGTGAAGTAAGGACAAGCTGTGGGTACCAGAGATGAGAATCTCTTGGGAAAAATCACCTGTAGAACTCCATATTGACAACCAGAAAGAAGGGACTGGGTGTCTAAGAGTTTAAGAAGGCAAGTATTAAGGAGAGTTTCAGATTTTTTCAAATGGCATAAGTGAGAGCAGTATGGTAGTATTTGGCATGGCTAGAACAGTTTATTTACTTAGTGATGGGCTCCACCAAGGCATGCTTCTGAGTGCAGTGGAAATTCTGGGTTTTTCAACAGAGGCAAACTAGGTAATCAAGGATTAGAGGCAATTCAAAGGCACACTTTCTTGGGACACAAGGAGGTGTGCTGTCAGGGACATAATCCTAGGCTACCTGGAGCTGGGAGAGTACCTAGAAGATCCTGCAAAAGATTATTAGAGACAGCATAGGTTCATTGGAAATTAGCAGAATCATTGAAAATTGAATTACAGGAAAGTAAGGTAAAGTACCAAATAAAGGCGCTTTATTAATTGAGTTAGCTATGATTGATCGCATCAGAAGAGAAGGAAAAGACAAAATTCAAACAAACGATTAGAGCATGTTTGGAGGTAAGGATTTAGCACACAATTGGATATTCCATCTGCTGTCTGTTTAGCAGAATATTAGACATCCCAACCAACGAAGCAGCACCCATCTCTGGGAAAGTTCTCTTAAGTAGCTGCCTGGGGATGACTATTGAGTTCTGCCATAGCACCAAAGTCATCATTTCTAGAGAAGGTTAGAGGATGTGTGTGCTCATTTGTAAGTTACAGAAATAGTATTGTGGTCAGAGGACCTTGAGGTGGTAGAAATAGTATTTATTGGAAAAAATATTCAAATATGTTGGAAAAGTTGCTGAGATGGTTGGGAACTTGGGAATATGAATGATTGTACCAATCATTAAGGAAGGAAAAAGTAGAGGCCTCAGCTGTACTGAGATCATCTATGGTAGAGACCAACCAATCTTTGTGGTGTATTGAAATTCCAAGCATTGAGGACTTTAGCATTTGGATGTGGAGAGAGCAATGCTTTAAGGTAGGAAGGTAGTTCAAGATTTGTACATTGAGGAATTGGGAGGGAGAAATATAGGGAATATGACAGCAGTGACAGCCCCTCAGATCATTGACCTACATCCTCACCATGTTCACTGTGAAGTGAAATTCTGTTAACAAAGACCTCTGATCTTCATGAAATGGTGATGTGTTCAGCACTTGAGGATAGATATTTGTGTATTTGAAAATCATTGCAATCTGCTTGGGAGGTTATTTTTCAGAATTTTCATAGTATGTGTATATTCATACTCTGACATGCATTTCATACTTGCAACTTTTGTATGTTTTGTTCACGTAACAGATTTGAAAAACAGACGTGGTTTTAACCCATAAAATAATTTTCACCTTTAATTAATGTGCTGAGAGGTGCAACTGGAGGGATGTCTAATCATTATCTTGAGGCGAAAGTGAAGATTTGTAGAGGTTTTCAGAAAAGAAGAATGTTGAAGTGAGAGTGGTGACAGTAAGTGAGCATGGGAAGGAGAGTTGTGTGAGGAAGTACCAGGAGAGACTGAGTACAAAATGGAAAAAGGTGAGAGCAAAGGACTTAAGGGGAGTGGGGGAGGAATGGGATGTATTTAGGGAAGCAGTGATGGCATGTGCAAAAGATGCTTGTGGCAAGAGAAGCATGGGAAGTGGGCAGATTAGAAAGGGTAGTGAGTGGTGGGATGAAGAAGTAAGATTATTAGTGAAAGAGAAGAGAGAGGCATTTGGACAATTTTTGCAGGGAAATAATGCAAATGACTGGAGATGTATAAAAGAAAGAGGCAGGAGGTCAAGAGAAAGGTGCGAGAGGCAAAAAAGAGGGCAAATGAGAGTTGAGGTGAGAGAGTATCATTAAATTATAGGGAAAATTAAAACACATTTCATGTGTGGCGGGGTGGGGATGGGAATGAATAAAGGCGGACAGTATGAATTATGTACATGTGTATATGTGCATATGTCTGTGTGTGTATATATATATGTATATGTTGAGATGTAGAGGTATGTATATTTGTGTGTGTGGATGTATGTATATACATGTGTATTTGGGTGGGTTGGGCCATTCTTTCATATGTTTCCTTGCGCTACCTCGCTAATGCGGGAGACCGACAAAGCAAAATAAATATAAATAAATAAATATATAAAAAGTTGTTGTGGAAGGAGGTAAATAAAGTGCGTAAGACAAGGGGACAAATGGGAACATCAGTGAAAGGGGCCAATGGGGAGGTGATAACAAGTAGTTGTGATGTGAGAAGATGGAGTGAGTATTTTAAAGGTTTGTTGAATGTGTTTGATGATAGAGTGGCAGCTAAAGGATGTTTTGGTCGAGGTGGTGTGCAAAGTGAGAGGGTTAGGGAGAATGATTTGGCAAACAGAGAAGAGGTGGTAAAAGCTTTGTGGAAGATGAAAGCCAGCAAGGCAGTAGGTTTGGATGGTATTGCAGTGAAATTTATTAAAAAAGGGGGTGACTGTATTCTTGACTGGTTGGTGAGGTTATTTAATGTATGACTCATGGTGAGGTGCCTGAGGATTGGCGGAATGCTTGCATAGTGCCACTGTACAAAGGCAACGGGGATAAAAGTGAGTGCTCAAATTACAGAGGTATAAGTTTGTTGAGTATTCCTGGTAAATTATATGGGAGGGTATTGATTGAGAGGGTGAAGGCATGTACAGAGCATCAGAATTGGGAAGAGCAGTGTGGTTTCAGAAGTGGTAGACATGTGTGGATCAGGTGTTTGCTTTGAAGAATGTAAGTGAGAAATGCTTAGAAAAGCAAATGGATTTGTATGTAGCATTTATGGATCTGGAGAAGGCATTTGATAGAGATGCTTTGTGGAAGGTATTAAGAATATATGGTGTGGGAGGTAAGTTGTTAGAAGCAGTGAAGAGTTTTTATCGAGGATGTAAGACATGTGTACATGTAGGAAGAGAGGAGAGTAATTGGTTCTCAGTGAATGTTGGTCTGCGGCAGGGGTGCGTGATGTCTCCATGGTTGTTTAATTTGTTTATGGGTGTTAGGGAGGTGAATGCAAGAGTTTTGGAAAGAGGGGCAAGTGTGCAGTCTGTTGTGGATGAGAGAGCTTGGGAAGTGAGTCAGTTGTTGTTCGCTGATGATACAGCACTGGTGGCTGATTCGGGTGAGAAACTGCAGAAGCTGGCAACTGAGTTTGGTAAAGTGTGTGAAAGAAAAAAGCTGAGAGTAAATGTGGATAAGAGCAAGGTTATTAGGTACAGTAGGGTTGTGGGACAAGTCAATTGGGAGGTAAGTTTGAATGGAGAAAAAGTGGAGGAATTGAAGTGTTTTAGATATCTGGGAGTGGATTTGGCAGTGGATGGAACCATGGAAGTGAAAGTGAATCATAGGGTGGGGGAGGGGGCGAAAGTTCTGGGAGTGCTGAAAAATGTGTGGAAGTCGAGAACATTATCTTGGAAAGCAAAAATGGGTATGTTTGAAGGAATAGTGGTTCCAACAATGTTATATTGTTGCAAGGCGTGGGCTATAGATAGAGTTGTGCGGAGGAGGGTGGATGTGCTGGAAATGAGATGTTTGAGGACAATATGTGGTGTGAGGTGGTTTGATTGAGTAAGTAATGAAAGGGTAAGAGAGATGTGTGGTAATAGGAAAAGTGTGGTTGAGAGAGCAGAAGAGGGTGTTTTGAAATGGTTTGGGCACATGGAGAGAGTGAGTGAGGAAAGATTGACCAAGAGGATATATGTGTCAGAGGTGGAGGGAATGAGGAGAAGTGGAAGACCAAATTGGAGGTGGAAAGATGGAGTGAAAAATATTTTGAGTGATTGGGGCCTGAACTTGCAGGAGCGTGAAAGGCGTGCAAGGAATAGAGTGAATTGGAACGATGTGGTATACCAGGGTCGACATGCTGTCAGTGGATTGAACCAGGGCATGTAAAGCGTTTGGGGTAAACCATGGAAAGTTTTGTGGGGCCTGGATTTGGAAAGGGAGCTGTGGTTTCGGTGCATTATACGTGACAGCTAGAGACTGAGTGTGAACAAATGTGGCCTTTGTTGTCTTTTCCTAGTGCTACCTCACGCACGTGTGGGGGAGGGGGTTTTTCATTTCATGTGTGGCGGGGTGGCGACGGGAATGAATAAGGGCAGATAGTATGAATTATGTACATGTGTATATATGTATATGTCTGTATGTATATATATATATACGTTGAGATGTATAGGTATGTATATGTGCATGTGTGGACGTGTATGTATATTCATGTGTATATGGGTGGTTGGGCCATTCTTTCGTCTGTTTCCTTGCGTTACCTCGCTAACACGGGAGACAGCGACAAAGTATAATAAAAAAAAAAATATATAAAATATAAAATATTTTAAGGTATTTTTTTTTAATAATATTTTATGTTCTTAAGTTCCCACCATACCGAGATGGCATTTTCATACATGTTTCAGTGTCATGGCAAAATGCTGTCGAGTTCATATCTCGCCAGTTAGCATAATATGTTTGTATCTACCCCATTTGTGGACTGCTTGTAAACAGAGTGTGCTCAATGTGGCTAATGTTTACTACTGCCCTATTTTCAACTACATCCAAGTGATTGTAATCATTTTAGTATAGCTGGAAAGAGTCTTAAAGATACTCATGAGTACTACTCATAAAGCTATCACTCTCTATGTGAAATTCAAGGTGCGTAGGCAGTTTGTTGATAATGAGAAACTTGTGTTTGTATCCTGCATATTTGAAGAAAATTATTGGTGAGGTTAAACACCTCTAGGGTTTGATATGTATGAAAGTGGCTTATTTTGGGAATGATTTTAAACAAGGACAGATTGTTATCAAAAAAGAAAAAACTTTACTGTGTTCAAGGTAGCCAGATATTGCATAACACTTTTTCAGGGAAGGAATGTAGAGAAAGATTTTAAGTCCTTGCTATTGTTGCATTCAGAAAATTCAGGGATTTTTACAAGATTAACTGTATTTTGGCAAGAGTTGCTGAATTAGGTAATTCAGAAGTTGATTTAGACAGTCCCTTTCAAAAACTGTCACTCCAAGAATTCCACTACCAGTCCCTAAATCCCACTTTACCATGTTTTTTATGCAGTTCTTATTGAATTTCATGCACAGTATCTGTGATAAAGGAACACTTGCTGAATCAGATGATTCGTTGGGATGAAATGTCAAGAGCACATCCTTTTACTAACCAGTAACCTTCACTCCGCTTCATTCCACCACAGCCAAAATGTCATGGCAACAGTTCCCACATCACCACCCTTTTCAGAAAGTTTTTGATAATTATCATCTAACTTTGTTGTGCCTTTAGTTTGGAATATTTTTGTTGTGGTGTTTCAGCATTGTCTATCCAGATAAATAGAATTGGAAAATGTTTTGATCTGAAACTTCAGCCCCCATTATAACGTGTGTTTCATTTGCTTGACTTGTTTTGGCTTGCCGTGGGATGTCCAGGAATATATTCTTGTCAGCCTCAGGGTCTGTATAGGTTTAAAGGCTTTTTGTATTTAAAATGTAAATAATGTATTTATGGCTGATGAGAGTGCATTTTTAACCTGTATATACATAGTCATGGTGACTAAATGCATGGGATATCCAGTTGTAATCTTTTTATGTTTCATAATGGGTTACCTTTGGTGATTTGCAGTGTGTTCCCAGTGAGAAGGGAGGACACATTTTTTCGTCTATATAAAAAGCTTTTATTAACTTTTCAGTTTCCTCAACTCCAAAACTTAGTTTTATATATTTTGGTTAGGTAAGAAGAGAGGCTGAGGAAGCAGAGAGGAAGAAAAGAGAAGCTGAAGAAGCAGAAATAAAAGCAAAGCAGGAAGTTGAGAAGAAGGAGAGAGAGGCATTGAAAAAAGCGTTTAAGAAGGAACGTAAGGTAAGTCGAAAGGTTGATTGTATAAACTGTGAAGTTAGATGAGGTATCAACTATAGTATTTTATGGTCTTGTAATTATAGATACAGCAGACTCAATTCTTGCATTCCCAAAATTGACAGCTCCCATAATCTGGTACTTGTAAATGGTCTTTTGATTAGGTTCTTGGAACTGGAATTTCTAGTATTAAGAAAAGCTAATCAATGAAAACCATGATTTCAAAAAGCAAGTGACATAGAAGAACAGCTTTTGGAGTCAAGACCTTGCATGTTCTGGTATAGCAAGGGTTGCCTTGTCCTTTCACCAAATATCCTCCCTGAGCAGAGTTTGAATGATTCTTACGTGTTTGACCATTGCCTGTGATCGTTGAAATGCAGGTCCTACATCCTACCTTTCCTAAGGGATAATCCTCACTAAAGCAAGATGAAAGTTATTGTTTACTCACTTTCAGTCTCAACGAAAATAGATATCCTCAGCACTTCTTAAATGTTTACGTATCAGTGCCATATCAAAACTGAAAAACTTGATGTAATTTAGTGATCATGGAGGAATGTATTTGATTTGATTTTTAACTTGCAGTGCACTTTATTTGTGTTAGCTGATTGCAGTAGTTCTCCTTCAGAGAACCCCTTAAGGGGTGTCATGTGACATTGCTGGCAAAATTTGGAAGATTATTGCACCTCTTACTCACCCATAGATGTCATAGTGTACAAACATCATTATAGCTAGCATGATGGCATATTTACATGCCCACTGTTGTAGTAATTTTTAGAATGAGACATTATTTGTTCGAGTATTTTTCTTAAAGTAAGATCATCTGTTCATTTCCCAGAAAAGATAAGGTTCTGCCTTTGTAAAGAATATGTTATGTAAATAGCACTTATGTATGGAAAGTATTTTATCTTTTATGCTTTTTTGCCATTTTCCACAAGATAATGTAGCATTAACAGTTGCCAAGCCTTAAAAGAAAAATTATCCATTGGCCCCTTCTGTTGTAGCTTCTTTTGGAAATACATTTGAGAGTGTCTGTGGGTTTAGAATTATCTTTAACACCTGAAAAGGTTTTTAAGAACTTTGTTGGTGCTGATGTTACTGATGGGTAGTATCACTCAAATTCTTTATGCCCCAGGAAGGGATGATAGAAACTTGCTTCTGAAGGAGGGAGGAAAGAATGGTAATATTCTGAAGAGAGAATTGGGTTCTGAAGGAGGGAGGAAAGAATGGTGATAGTTTGAATGGAGAGAATGATATAAGGAGGGCTGAATAAAGAAATTGCTGGTATACTTTGGTAAGAATGAGGGTAAACAATGTGAGAATGTTGAAGTTAGAATTATGAAAGATTGGTGGAAGGATAGTTGTTGGGTGTAGGAAGAATGATTTATTAGATATAAGAAGAGAAAGGTTTCAGAAGGAAGATTAGATGGGGTTATGAAGTGGGTAGAGGTGATGGTAAAACTGGAAAGTATAGCAAAAAGTATACCAAGGATGAATGGAGGGGAAGGATTTGTGAGAAGTGAAGGTTAAAGAACTGTTATAAATAAAGAGGAAACTTGTAGAGAAGAAATTACGTGTACTGGCATGGATAAAATTTTCATGTGAAAGAGAAATGCTGAAACTTTCAGAACTACGAGAATTTTTCTTGTAACAATTTATTTTTTTTCCTCCAGACATTACGCACATTCTGCAAGGACAGTAATTACTATGCTACAGGCGAGGATGACCGAGTCCAAATGATGACAGATGTGGAGTTGTTGTGTGAGGCTTTAGAACTTAATAAAATAGAGGAGCTCAACAAGGAACTTTCTCAGGCTGGAAAAGACCAAGCTAAAGGCAGAGGAGTCCTTATGAAAGGGGTAAGTTGGCTGAAAGTACTCCCCTCCAGTGTAGGAGCAACAGGAGTGTTAGGATTTTTTCCCCCATATATATATATATATATATATATATATATATATACATATATATATATATTTTTTTTTTTTTTTTTTTTTTTCCCCCATACTATTCGCCATTTCCCATGATAGCGAGGTAGCGTTAAGAACAGAGGACTAGGCCTTTGAGGGAATATCCTCACCTGGCCCTCTTCTCTGTTCCTTCTTTTGGAAAAATTAAAAAGAAAAAAAAAATGAGAGGGGAGGATTTCCAGCCCCCCGCTCCCTTCCCTTGTTGTCGCCTTCTACGACACGCAGGGAATACGTGGGACGTATTCTTTCTCCCCTATCCCCAGGGATAATATATATATATATATATATATATATATATATTTTTTTTTTTTTTTTTTTTTTTTTTTTTTTTATACTTTGTCGCTGTCTCCCGCGTCTGCGAGGTAGCGCAAGGAAACAGACGAAAGAAATGGCCCAACCCCCCCCCCCCCCCCATACACATGTACATACACACGTCCACACACGCAAATATACATACCTACACAGCTTTCCATGGTTTACCCCAGACGCTTCACATGCCTTGCTTCAATCCACTGACAGCACGTCAACCCCTGTATACCACATGACTCCAATTCACTCTATTTCTTGCCCTCCTTTCACCCTCCTGCATGTTCAGGCCCCGATCACACAAAATCTTTTTCACTCCATCTTTCCACCTCCAATTTGGTCTCCCTCTTCTCCTCGTTCCCTCCACCTCCGACACATATATCCTCTTGGTCAATCTCTCCTCACTCATTCTCTCCATGTGCCCAAACCATTTCAAAACACCCTCTTCTGCTCTCTCAACCACGCTCTTTTTATTTCCACACATCTCTCTTACCCTTACGTTACTTACTCGATCAAACCACCTCACACCACACATTGTCCTCAAACATCTCATTTCCAGCACATCCATCCTCCTGCGCACATCTCTATCCATAGCCCACGCCTCGCAACCATACAACATTGTTGGAACCACTATTCCCTCAAACATACCCATTTTTGCTTTCCGAGATAATGTTCTCGACATCCACACATTTTTCAAGGCTCCCAAAATTTTCGCCCCCTCCCCCACCCTATGATCCACTTCCGCTTCCATGGTTCCATCCGCTGACAGATCCACTCCCAGATATCTAAAACACTTCACTTCCTCCAGTTTTTCTCCATTCAAACTCGCCTCCCAATTGACTTGACCCTCACCCCTACTGTACCTAATAACCTTGCTCTTATTCACATTTACTCTCACTTTCTTCTTCCACACACTTTACCAAACTCAGTCACCAGCTTCTGCAGTTTCTCACATGAATCAGCCACCAGCGCTGTATCATCAGCGAAC
Organism: Panulirus ornatus; assembly: GCF_036320965.1. Classification (NCBI taxonomy): domain Eukaryota; kingdom Metazoa; phylum Arthropoda; class Malacostraca; order Decapoda; family Palinuridae; genus Panulirus; species Panulirus ornatus. The sequence continues at coordinate 13,227,369 of NC_092262.1, read as the reverse complement.
AACAACTGACTCACTTCTCAAGCTCTCTCATCCCCAACAGACTTCATACTTGCCCCTCTTTCCAGGACTCTTGCATTTACCTCCCTTACAACCCCATCCATAAACAAATTAAACAACCATGGAGACATCACACACCCCTGCCGCAAACCTACATTCACTGAGAACCAATCACTTTCCTCTCTTCCTACACGTACACATGCCTTACATCCTCGATAAAAACTTTTCACTGCTTCTAACAACTTGCCTCCCACACCATATATTCTTAATACCTTCCACAGAGCATCTCTATCAACTCTATCATATGCCTTCTCCAGATCCATAAATGCTACATACAAATCCATTTGCTTTTCTAAGTATTTCTCACATACATTCTTCAAAGCAAACACCTGATCCACACATCCTCTACCACTTCTGAAACCGCACTGCTCTTCCCCAATCTGATGCTCTGTACATGCCTTCACCCTCTCAATCAATACCCTCCCATATAATTTACCAGGAATACTCAACAAACTTATACCTCTGTAATTTGAGCACTCACTCTTATCCCCTTTGCCTTTGTACAATGGCACTATGCACGCATTCCGCCAATCCTCAGGCACCTCACCATGAGTCATACATACATTAAATAACCTTACCAACCAGTCAACAATACAGTCACCCCCTTTCTTAATAAATTCCACTGCAATACCATCCAAACCTGCTGCCTTGCCGGCTTTCATCTTCCGCAAAGCTTTTACTACCTCTTCTCTGTTCACCAAATCATTTTCCCTAACCCTCTCACTTTGCACACCACCTCGACCAAAACACCCTATATCTGCCACTCTGTCATCAGACACATTCAACAAACCTTCAAAATACTCATTCCATCTCCTTCTCACATCACCGCTACTTGTTATCACCTCCCCATTTACGCCCTTCACTGAAGTTCCCATTATTATTATTATTATTATTATTATTATTATTATTATTATTATTATTAGGTACAGTAGGGTTGAGGGTCAATTCAATTGGGAGGTGAGTTTGAATGGAGAAAAACTGGAGGAAGTGAAGTGTTTTAGATATCTGGGAGTGGATCTGGCAGCAGATGGAACCATGGAAGCGGAAGTGGATCATAGGGTGGGGGAGGGGGCGAAAATTCTGGGAGCCTTGAAGAATGTGTGGAAGTCGAGAACATTATCTCGGAAAGCAAAAATGGGTATGTTTGAAGGAATAGTGGTTCCAACAATGTTGTATGGTTGCGAGGCGTGGACTATGGATACAGTTGTGCGCAGGAGGATGGATGTGCTGGAAATGAGATGTTTGAGGACAATGTGTGGTGTGAGGTGGTTTGATCGAGTAAGTAACGTAAGGGTAAGAGAGATGTGTGGAAATAAAAAGAGCGTGGTTGAGAGAGCAGAAGAGGGTGTTTTGAAATGGTTTGGTCACATGGAGAGAATGAGTGAGGAAAGATTGACCAAGAGGATATATGTGTCGGAGGTGGAGGGAACGAGGAGAAGAGGGAGACCAAATTGGAGGTGGAAAGATGGAGTGAAAAAGATTTTGTGTGATCGGGGCCTGAACATGCAGGAGGGTGAAAGGAGGGCAAAGAATAGAGTGAATTGGATCGATGTGGTATACCGGGGTTGACGTGCTGTCAGTGGATTGAATCAAGGCATGTGTATGGGGGTGGGTTGGGCCATTTCTTTCGTCTGTTTCCTTGCGCTACCTTGCAAACGCGGGAGACAGCGGAAAAAAAAAAAAAAAAAAAAAAATTAGTGGTGAAGTGAGAGGGAGATGGAGTGAGTATTTTGAAGGTTTGTTGAATGTGTTTGAAGATAGAATAGCAGATACAGGGTGTTTTGGTCGAGGTGGTGTGTGAAGTGGAGGGTCAGGGGAAATGATTTGGTAAACAGGGAAGAGGTAGTGAAAGCTTTGCGGAAGATGAAAGCCGGTAAGGCGGTGGTTTTGGATGGTATTGCAGTGAAATTTATTGAAAAAGCGGGTGACCGTGTTGTTGACTGACTGGTTGGTGAGGTTATTTAATGTATGTATGACTCATGGTGAGGTGCCTGAGGATTGGCAGAATGCTTGCATAGTGCCATTGTACAAAGACACGGGATAAAAGTGAGTGCTCAAACTACAGAGGTATAAATTTGTTGAGTATTCCTAGGAAATTATATGGGAGGGTATTGATTGAGAGGGTGAAGGCATGTACAGAGCATCAGATTGGGGAAGAGCAGTGTGGTTTCAGAAATGGTAGAGGATGTGTAGATCAGGTGTTTGCTTTGAAGAATGTATGGGAGAAATACTTAGAAAAACAGATGGATTTGTATTTAGCATTTATTGATCTGGAGAAGGCATATGATAAGAGTTGATAGAGATGCTCTGTGGAAGGTATTAAGAGTATATGGTGTGGGAGGTAAGTTGCTAGAAGCATTGAAAAGTTTTTATCGAGGATGTAAGGCATGTGTGCGAGTAGGAAGAAAGGAAAGTGATTGGTTCTCAGTGAATGTCAGTTTGCGGCAAGGATGCGTGATGTCTCCATGGTTGATTAATTTGTTTATGGATGGGGTTGTTAGCGAGGTGAATGCTAGATGGAGAGTTTTGTTGGGCCTGGATGTGGAAAGGGAGCTGTGGTTTTGGTGCACTACATATGACAGCTAGAAACCAAGTGTGAATGAATTTGGCCTTTGTTGTCTTTTCCTAGCACTACCTCGCACACACATGGGGGAGAGGGGTGCCATTTCATGTATGGCAGCAGGAATGGATGAAGGTAGCATGTATGAATGTTTATATGTATTTTTATTATACTTCGTCACTGTCTCTCACGTTAGCGATGTAGCGCAAGGAAACAGACGAAAGAATGGCCCAACCCACCCACATACACATGTATATACATACACGTCCCCACATGCACATATACATATATACACATGAAATGACAACCCCCTCCTCCCTCATGTATGCGAGATAGTGCTAGGAAAAGACAACAAAGGCCACATTCATTCCCACTCAGTCTCTAGCTGTCATGTATAATGCACCAAAACCACAGCTCCCTTTCCACATCCAGGCCCACAAAACTCTCCATGGTTTACCCCAGACGCTTCACATGCCTTGGTTTAATCCATTGACAGCACGTCACCCCAGTATACCACATCATTCCAATTCATTCTATTCCTTGCATGCCTTTCACCCTCCTGCATGTTCAGGCCCCGATCACTCAAAATCATTTTCACTCCAATTTGGTCACCCACTTCTCCTTCCCTCCACCTCCGCCACATATATTCTCTCTGTCAATCTTTCCTCACTCATTCTCTCCATGTGACCAAACCATTTCAAAACACCCTCCTCTGCTTTCTCAACCACACTTTTTATTACCACACATCTCGCTTTACCCTTTCATTACTTACTCGATCAAACCACCTCGCACCACATATTGTCCTCGAACATCTCATTATCAGCACATTCACCCTCCTCTGCACAACTCTATCCATAGCCCACACCTCACAACCATATAACATTGTTGGAACCCCTATTCCTTCAAACATACCCATTTTTGCTTTCCGAGATAATGTTCTCGACTTCCACACATTTTTCAACGCTCAGGACTTTCTCCCCCTCCCCCACCCTATGATTCACTTCCGCTTCCATGGTTCCATCTGCTGCTAAATCCACTCTTAGATATCTAAAACACTTCTTCCTCCACTTTTTCTCCATTCAAACTTACCTCCCAATTGACTTTTACCTCAACCCTACTGTATCTAATAACCTTGCTCTTATTCACATTTACTTTCAGCTTCCTTCTTTCACACACTTTACCAAACTCAGTCACCAGCTTCTGCAGTTTCTCACACGAATCAGCCACCAGCGCCGTATCATCAGCAAACAACAACTGACTCACTTCCCAAGCTCTCATCCACAACAGACTGCATACTTGCCCCTCTTTCCAAAACTCTTGCTTTCACCTCCCTAACAACCCCATCCATAAACAAATTAAACAGCCATGGAGACATCACACACCCCTGCAGCAAACCACCTACATTCACTGAGAACCAATCACTTTCCTCTCTTCCTACACGTACACATGCCTTACATCCTCGATAAAAACTTTTCACAGCTTCTAACAACTTGCCTCTCACACCATATATATGTATATATAAAATCTAAGGATCCTGCAACTTCAAGGCTGTACAGTTTCCTATTGCAGGGAAATTATTTATTCCTTTGGGGTTGGAAGAGAATGTAACCTTGGAAAAGGTGATTTCCTATGTGTGATGTAACCTCATGTTACCTTATCCTTCCAAGAAAACTGTGCAGCTCTGTACAGTCTGGCACTCCTGCCAGCCTTGCATAGCCCTTGTATTTTGAGATGCTGCATTTTGCAAGCAACATAATGAACACAGTTGAGGATACCCTACATATGATATCACCATACTGTTCACACTACATGCACAGGTATTTGCACCAATACTGACATTTTAGAGTTTACAGATGGGACGTTGTTGCTGAATATATCAACCAGCACACCTCCACCAGCATCATAAGACATGCAAAAGAGGTGCTAAATAAGGCCAAAGAACTCCAGCACTCAGACCAACACATGCGTGAAGCTGCCAATAAAAATGCGTATCATAGCATGGAAAAGTCTCAGGGTAAACAAGCAATCAGTGATGCCACAGCCTCCCAGAGATTTGAAAGTGAGTATTGATCTTGACCTTCGTATTTCTGTAATGAACCCTTCTTGGAAAATAGGATCATGCAAATCAGATTTTGAAGGAAGCTTTCTGTTAAACATATGAAGTCACTGGTATACAAGTGGTTACTGGGCTTGTATATTTTTGTACTTGTTTGCCACTTTAAGGTTACTGGGGTAATGCCACAAAGAGAAATAGATATAGCCTCATTCAAACACATCAGTTGTCTATCTGACATGTGTAATGTGTCAAAACCCAGACCCCCCTATCCATTACCCTCTTCATATGATTTGGTTCAGTCCAGTCCTCTTTCTCATGCATACCTTCCACTTCATCCTTCCATTTCCAGTGCCATCCTCTACACTTCCAACTTATATACCCTGTCATCTACCTGTCGTCACGTGTTCTCTGCATTTGTACATACCATTTCAGCACACCTTCAGCTTTCAAAACTAATCTCATTACCACACCTCTCTCTTTAAATGAGTTAATTGAGATACATCAGATAGGTTTATTCCTTGGTACAGGTGTCTTTTAGCTGCAAAATAGGGATGACATGATACTCATTACTAGTGGGTTATAACAAAGCAGCAGCACTGGGGTTCACCAGTTATATTGACTGTATTGCTGGGGCCAACTCTTGAGGCATTTCCAGGTAGGAAATGGCATCAGAGATTTATATAGATATAGCAAATCCTCCCCTCCCATTCTACTTTTTCAAAAAAAAAGAACAGAGATGGGGGCCAAGTGGAGATTTTTTTATTTTTCCTCTGAGGCTCAGCCATCTGTTTTTGACGCTACCTCTAATGTGGGAAATGGTGAATATGTACGAAGATATAGCAAGCAAAAATGGAGACTATTTAATGCTCAAACTTCCCTGAACAGCACCACAAGAGATGCTGGGCATGAATACTATGGCATGGGGTGCAGAGGAGCAACGTTTATTGGAACAGGCGCTGAAGACATACCCTGTTTCTACCCCAGACCGATGGGACCGTATAGCTGAATGTGTCCCTAGCCGCACTAAGAAAGACTGCATGAGACGTTATAAGGTGGGTGTACAAATGTTTCATCATGCATGCCTTCCCTAATAATACATGATACCATGTATTACATACATCTCTTCTTACCATTCCTATGTTGTGCAATACATCCTCTCCTTTGCTTTCCTACATTTCCTTAAATTCATTCTCTGAAGAACAGTCAGGTGCAAGATTATATTTAAATTCACAACAAGATATGCAGGATTGACTGATTTTTGAAGTGACCTAGCTTCACACTGTTTGGGCTGCTGTCTTTGGACAGCCAACATAGCCCACAGTGTGCTCAAAATTCAACTTGTGTAGGAGATTACTTGCAAAGATTGACACAGGAGCACCTTGCTGAAAAGTGTGGACTGATGCCAAAAGGTAAGTGAGAATGTGTGCTTGATCTTGTTTATTCTTTGCTGTTAAGCAATATAAAAAAAAAAAAAAAAAAAAAAAAAAAATTGCTTTGCCAGTTTAACTGAAATTGTTGAATTCAGTTGTCTCAAAAGTTATAGAGATGAATTTCATAAAATCTTTTTTTATTTTGTCTGGATTTTATGGAATCACCATAAATTCAGTATAGTGAGTGTGGGGTCAGTGGTCATTATGGGATTATATACCAATTAAAGGTGTGCAAAAGAAAGGTTATTGGATGTGACATGCTGAGAGGGATGGCACGTGGAACATCTGATTATTTCTTGGTAGAGGCAAGTGTAAAAATTGTGTGTGTGTGTGTGTTGTGTGTGTGTGTGTGTGGGGGGGGGTTTGCTAGCTGAGAAAAGAGGCCTGTGGGCAGAGTTACCAAGAGGATTGCTGAATTTTTTTTGATGATGGGGGTGGATGTGGTATGTTTTAGAGGTGGCATGCAGAGGAAGAGTCATGGTGAATAATAGTATTAATAGGGTTGGGGTAGTGAAAGCCTCACTTAAGATGAACTATGGTAAACGGGTAGTGCAGGATATGATAGTAGTTGGGTTTCTTGAGAAAGATAAGAGTTGTTCATTGGTTAATCAGGCTGTTCGATGCTTTTATAAACTAAGGTAAGGTGCTTGATGGTGCCCATACAATAAAAGCAAGTGCATGAATTAAAGCAGTACAAGTCTTTTGAGGTGGTGGTACGCACAGAGCATCTGACTGGGAAGGAGTAGCGTGGCTGCAAGAAAGATAAGAGGTCTTTTATGTGGACCAGGTTTTGGCTTGAAAAATTAAGAAATGTGTGATGAAAGTGAAGTTTAGAAAAAGGTTGACTGAGAGGCAGTGCTACAAGGTGTTAAGTAACAAAGAAATTGAAGGTGGACATGTTAGATATACAATGTCGGAGAATTGTATTTTGTGTGATATGTGATTATGTAAGCAATGTCAGTGTAAGAGAAAGGCATGATGGTAACTGCTTTTTAATTGAGAGGGCCAACCAGGGCATCATGAAATGATTAGGATGTATGGAGAGGGTGAGCAAGGAAAGGGTGACTCAGAGGATGTATGGTAAGAAGTTTGGGAGCAAAGGGAAGACATGAGGTGATGGATGAATGGGGTGAAGGAGACTTGGGTATTGGGTCTTTAACATACAGGACTGGGATGGGATGGCATGAATGAATGGATTTAGAGCATGGGGGAAGGCGTGCTGTCGGTGGGTAATGAAACTGTTATGATAAACCTTGGATGAAAGGAGAGAATGAATGTGCTTGAAGAGGATGTGCAAAGGCCAGGTATGGGATATGTGAATGGTGTTTAAGGAGAAATATAAGGTGTATCCAGTAGTTATATCAGTTCAGAAGTGATCAGCAGTTCGTACATGGAAGGCCCTATGTGATTTCAGGCATCATGTTAAGACCTACAGGTCAAGCCTGGGCTGAATAGGATTGGAAAGTAGGGTAATATATTTTGTGCAATATTCTCTTATATTTATTTGCATGCTTCTTGGTTTCTCTCTAATACGTGTTTGATTAGCAAAACATCAGAAATCTGTTGAGAGAAGCGAGTCTTCAGGAGATAGCATGTGATTTGTCAACTTGTGGGGGGGAAATTTTTTTTTTTTTTAGGTGAAATAATGTGAATCAGTCTTTATCCTCTTTTATTTTTGTTACAATGAATTACAATTTATGAAGGACCAAAGGTTATAATAATGTTGAATACAGCCTCTTTTGAAGCACATTGGCACATTTACCTCATGTCTTCATTTTAAGTTGATCTATGTAGGGATTTCATACATGTAACAATATTGATTTTAAGAAACTGGTTATATTTTGAAGAACAGAAAGATCTGACACCATTAGTTATTTACATAATCTACAGTTACCAAACATTACATAATCTACAGTTATCAAACAAATTGCAAGACTACAACCAGTGTTCTTAAACAGAAACTTCTGCATATAAAAATTTATGTACCAAATTTTTCACATTTTGCATGGAGAGCCACTTGCCAGGTGAGACTTTTTTCATTCATATTTCCACACACTATGTTACACCAACACATTGTTAGATTACTCGTATGCCATCCTTATCTGGAATACCTGCAGTGCTAGTAGTTTGCTTAGTGCACCTGTTCATTGTTTTCTTGATCTTGACCACATTACCAGGTAGCATATGATAGCTATTACATTCAGTACTGTACATCCACCTGCATCACTACCTCTATATACCTTTATACAGTCATTTTACACTAACCCCTATTTTATGTCATCCTAAATACATTAGGGCTCTTTGCTTCATATTCATACGTAGTAGGTAGCCAACAGCCAGGTTATTGTCACTTCTTTCTGCTTCATCCACACATGGACTGTGGCATTCTGTCCACGAAAATACAACCTCTTCTTGTCGAACATAATTGACAACACTAACATACGCTACTTATTCTTTGTAACTAGATAGTCCTGCCTTTTGGTGAAGTGGTAAGAGCAAATAGGTGAGAGCATTAGGTAGTAGTAGTCAATAGGAAAATTAGGCAGGAGCACTAGGTAGTAGTAGTCAGTAGGAACATTAGGCAGGAGCACTAGGGAGTAGTCAGTAGGTACATTAGGCAGGAGCACTAGGTAGTACTAGTCAGTAGGAACATTAGGTAGCAGCACTAGGGAGTAGTCAGTAGGAACATTAGGTAGAAGCACTAGGTAGTAATCAGTAGGTACATTAGGCAGGAGCACTAGGTAGTAGTAGTCAGTAGGAACTTTAGGTAGTAGTAGTAGTAGTCAGTAGATACATTAGGCAGGAGCACTAGGTAGTAGTAGTAGTAGTCAGTAGGTATATTAGGCAGGAGCACTAGGTAGTAGTAGTCAGTAGGTACATTAGGCAGGAACACTAGGTAGTAGTACTCGGTAGGAACATTAGGTAGCAGCACTAGGTAGTAGTAGTCAGTAGGAACATTAGGCAGGAGCACTAGGTAGTAGTAGTCAGTAGGAACATTAGGCAGGAACACTAGGTAGTAGTAGTAGTCAGTAGGAACATTAGGCAGGAACACTAGGTAGTAGTAATCAGTAGGTATATTAGGCAGGAGCACTAGGTAGTAGTAGTCAGTAGGAACTTTAGGTAGCAGCACTAGGTAGTAGTAGTAGTCAGTAGATACATTAGGCAGGAGCACTAGGTAGTAGTCAGTACGAACATTAGGCAGGAGCACTAGGTAGTAGTAGTAGTCAGTAGGTATATTAGGCAGGAACACTAGGTAGTAGTAATTAGTGATAACATTAGGAGCACTAGGTAGTAGTGCTGCCTAATGTTACCACTGCTACTTAGTGCTCCTGTCCAATGTTCCTACTGACTACTACTTGCTGGTGTTTTTGCCGATTGTTCTCACTAACTACTACTCCTTAGTGCTCCTGCCTAATATACCTACTGATTACTACTACCTAGTACTGCTACCTAATGTTCCTACCGAGTACTACTACCTAGTGTCCCTGCCTAATGTACCGTACTACTGACTACTACTACTACCTAGTGCTGCTACGCTGCTACTTAATGTTCCTACTGACCACTACTACCTAGTGCTCATGCCTAATGTTCCTACTGACTACGACCTAGTGTTCCTGCCTAATGTACCTAATGACTACTACTACCTAGTGCTCCTGCCTAATATTCCCACTGCTACCTAGTTCTTGTGCTTAGCGTATCCCTGACTAGTAATGGTCAGTAGGAACATTTAAGTAGCAGCACTAGGTAGTAGTCAGTAGGCACATTAGGCAGGGACACTAGGTAGTAGTAGTCAGTAGCAGCACCAGGTAGTAGTAGTCATAGGTACATTGGGTAGTAGTCAGTAGGAACATAGGTAGCGACACTAGGTAGTAGTAGTCAGTAGGAACATTAGGTAGGACCACTAGGTAGTAGTAGTCAATAGGTACATTAGGCAGGAGCAGTAGGTAGTAGTAGTCAATAGGTACATTAGGTAGTAGTATTCAGTAGTACGGTACATTAGGCAGGAGCACTAGGTAAGTAGTAGTCAGTAGGAACGTTAAGTAGCAGCACTAGGTAGTACGTTAGGTAGTCAGTAGGAACATTAGGTAGGAGCACTAGGTAGTAGTATTCAATAGGTACATTAGGCAGGAGCAGTAGGTAGTAGTAGTAGTCAGTAGGTAAATTAGGCAGGAGCACTAGGTAGTAGTAGTAGTAGTCAGGAGGAACATTAGGTAGGAGCACTAGGTGGTATTAGTAGGGGCATTAGGTAGTAGTAGTACTCAGTAGGTAAATTAGGCAGGAGCACTAGGTAGTAGTAGTAGTCAGTAGGTACATTAGGCAGGAACACTAAGTAGTAGTCAGTAGGTACATTAGGCAGGAACACTAGGTAGTAGTAGTCAGTAGGTACATTAGGCAGGAGCACTAGGTAGTAGTAGTCAGTAGGAACATTAGGTAGAAGCTCTAGGTAGTAGTAGTCAGTAGGAACATTAGGTAGAAGCTCTAGGTAGTAGTAGTCTGTAAGTACATTAGGCAGGAACACTAAGTAGTAGTAGTCAGTAGGAACATTAGGTAAGAACACTAGGTGGTAGTAGTCAGTAGGAACATTAGGCAGGAGCACTAGGTAGTAGTAGTAGTAGTCAGTACTGACTACTACTACCTAGAGCTTCTACCTAATGTTCCTACTGACTACTACTACTACCTAGTGTTGCTACCTAATGTTGTACTGACTACTACTACCTAGTGCTCCTACCTAATATACCTACTGACTACTACTACCTAGAGCTTCTACCTAATGTTCCTACTGACTACTACTACCTAATGTTCCTACTGACTACTACTACAACCTAATGTTCCTACTGACTACTACTACAACCTAATGTTCCTACTGACTACTACTACTACCTAATGTTCCTACTGACTACTAACTAGTGCTCCTACCTAATGTACCTACTGACTACTACTACCTAGAGCTTCTATCTACTGACTACTACTACTACCTAGTGCTCCTACCTAATGTTCCTCCTGACTACTACCACCTAGTGCTCCTGCCTAATGTTCCTACTGACTACTACTACCTAGTGCTCCTGCCTAATTTACCTACTGAGTACTACTACTACCTAATTCCCATACTAATACCACCTAGTGCTCCTACCTAATGTTCCTACTGACTACTACTACCTAGTGCTGCTTCCTAATGCACGGACTGACTACTGCTACCTGTTCCTACTGACTACTACCACCTAGTGGTCCTACTGACTACTAGAGGTCAGTGGGAATATTAGGCAGGAGCACTAGGAAGTTGTAGTCAGTAGGAACATTAGGTAGCAGCACTGGGTAATAGTAGTGAGTAGGTACATTAGGCAGGAGTCAGTAGGAACATTAAGTAGCAGCACTAGGTAGTAGTAATCAGTAGGAACATTAGGTAGGAGCACTAGGTAGTAGTAGTAGTCAGGTGGAACATTAGGTAGGAGCAGTAGGTAGTAGTAGTAGTCAGGTGGAACATTAGGTAGGAGCACTAGGTAGTAGTAATCAGTAGGAACATTAGGTAGGAGCACTAGGTAGTAGTAGTCAGTAGGTACATTAGGTAGGAGCACTAGGTAGTAGTAGTCAGTAGGTACATTAGGTAGGAGCACTAGGTAGTAGTAGTAGTCAGTAGGAACATTAGGTAGGAGCACTAGGTAGTAGTAGTCAGTAGGAACTTTAGGTAGCAGCACTAGGTCGTAGTAGTAGTCAGGTGGAACATTAGGTAGGAGCACTAGGTAGTAGTAGTAGTCAGGTGGAACATTAGGTAGGAGCACTAGGTAGTAGTAGTCAGTAGGTACTTAGGTAGGAGCACTAGGTAGTAATAGTAGGTACATTAGGTAGCAGCACTAGGTGGTAGTAGTAGTAGTCAGTACTGACTACTACTACTACCTAGTACTGCTACCTAATGTTCCTACCGAGTACTACTACTACCTAGTGTCCCTGCCTAATGTAACTACTGACTACTACTACTACCTAGTGTTCCTGCCTAATGTACCTACTGACTACTACTACCTAGTGCTCCTACCTAATGTACCTACTTACTACTACTACCTAGACGTTCTACCTAATGTTCCTACTGACTACTACCTAGTGCTCCTACCTAATGTTCCTACTGACTACTACTACCTAGTGCTCCTACCCACTACTACTACCTAGTGCTCCTACCTAATGTACCTACTGACTATTACTACCTAGTGCTCCTACCTAATGTTCCTACTGACTACTACTACCTAGTGCTCCTACCTAATGTTCCACCTGACTACTACTACTACCTAGTGCTCCTACCTAATGTTCCACCTGACTACTACTACGACCTAGTGCTGCTACCTAAAGTTCCTACTGACTACTACTACCTAGTGCTCCTGCCTAATATTCCCACTGACCTCTAGTTGTCAGTAGGACCACTAGGTGGTAGTAGTCAGTAGGAACAGGTAGCAGTAGTCAGTCCGTACATTAGGAAGCAGCACTAGGTAGAAGTAGTAGTCAGTAGGAATATTAGGCAGGAGCACTAGGTAGTAGTAGTCAGTAGGTACATTAGGCAGGAACACTAGGTAGTAGTAATCAGTAGGTACATTAGGCAGGAGCACTAGGTAGTATAGTCAGTAGGAACATTAGGAAGCAGCACTAGGTAGAAGTAGTAGTCAGTAGGAATATTAGGCAGGAGCACTAGGTAGTAGTAGTCAGTAGGAACATTAAGTAGCAGCACTAGATAGTAGTAGTCAGTAGGAACATTAGGTAGCAGCACTAGATAGTAGTAGTCAGTAGGAACATTAGGTAGCAGCACTAGGTAGTAGTAGTCAGTAGGTACATTAGGCAGGAACACTAGGTAGTAGTAATCAGTAGGTACATTAGGTAGGAGCACTAGGTAGTAGTAGTCAGTAGGAACATTAAGTAGCAGCACTAGATAGTAGTAGTCAGTAGGAACATTAGGTAGCAGCACTAGGTAGTAGTAGTCAGTAGGAACATTAGGTAGCAGCACTAGGTAGTAGTAGTCAGTAGGTACATTAGGCAGGAGCACTAGGTAGTAGTAGTAGTCAGTAGGTACATTAGACAGGAGCACTAGGTAGTAGTAGTCAGTAGGTACATTAGGCAGGAGCCTTAGGTAGTAGTAGTCAGTAGGAACATTAGTTAGCAGCACTAGGTATTAGTAGTCAGTAGGAACATTAGGTAGTAGTAGTCAGTAGGAACATTAGGTAGCAGCACTAGGTAGTAGTAGTCAGTAGGAACATTAGGTAGCAGCACTAGGTAGTAGTAATCAGTATGACTACTACTACTACATAGTGTTCCTACCTAATGTTCCTACTGACTACTACCACCTAGTGTTCTTACCTAATGTTCCTACTGACTACTACTTCTACCTAGTGCTGATACCTAATGTTCCTACTGACTACTACTACCTAATGTTCCTACTGACTACTACCTAGTGCTCCTACCTAATGTTCCTACTGACTACTACTTCTACCTAGTGCTCTTGCCTAATGTACCTACTGACTACTACTACCTAGTGCTGCTACCTAATGTTCCTACTGACTACTACCACCTAGTGTTCTTACCTAATGTTCCTACTGACTACTACTACCTAGTGCTCTTGCCTAATGTACCTACTGACTACTACTACCTAGTACTGCTACCTAATGTTCCTACCGAGTACTACTACCTAGTGTCCCTGCCTAATGTACCTACTGACCACTACCTAGTGTTCCTGCCTAATTTACCTACTGACTACTACCTAGTGCTGCTACTTAATGTTCCTACTGACTACTACTTAACTAGAGCTCCTGCCTAACGTACTTACTGACTACTACTACCTAGTGCTCCTGTCTAATTAATGTTCCTACTGACTACTACCTAGTTAGGAGCACTGGGTACTAGTAGTGAGTAGGTACATTAGGCAGGAGCACTAGGTAAGTAGTAGTTAGTAGGAACATTAAGTAGCAGCACTAGGTAGTAGTGAGTAGGTACATTAGGCAGGAACACTAGGTAGTAGTCAGTAGTACGGTACATTAGGCAGGGACACTAGGTAGTAGTACTCGGTAGGAACATTAGGTAGCAGTACTAGGTAGTAGTATTCAGTACGAACATTAGGTAGCAGCACTAGGTAGTAGTAGTAGTCAGTAGGTACATTAGGCAGGAGCACTAGGTAGTAGTAGTCAGTAGGTACATTAGGCAGGAGCACTAGGTAGTAATAGTCAGTAGGTACATTAGGCAGGAACACTAGGTAGTAGTCAGTAGGAACATTAGGTAGGAACACTAGGTAGTAGTAGTCAGTAGGAACATTAGGCAGGAACACTAGGTAGTAGTAGTCAGTAGGTACATTAGGCAGGAACACTAGGTAGTAGTAGTCAGTAGGAACATTAGGTAAGAACACTAGGTGGTAGTAGTCAGTAGGAACATTAGGTAGGAGCACTATGTAGTAGTAGTAGTCATACTGATTACTACTACCTAGTGCTGCTACCTAATGTTCCTACTGACTACTACTACCTAGTGCTGCTACCTAATGATCCTACTGACTACTACTACCTAGTGCTGCTACCTAATGTTCCTACCCACTACTACTACTACCTAGTGCTCCTACCTAATGTTCCTACCCACTACTACTACTACCTAGTGCTCCTACCTAATGTACCTACTGACTACTACCTAGAGCTTTTACCTAATGTTCCTACTGACCACTACTACTACCTAGTGCTCCTGCCTAATGTTCCTACCTAGTACTACTACCTAGTGTCCCTGCCTAATGTACCGTACTAATGACTACTACTACCTAGTGCTGCTACCTAAATGTACCTACTGACTAATACTACTACCTAGTGCTGCTACCTAATGTACCTTCTGACTACTACTACTACCTAAGGCTCCTGCCTAATGTACCTACTGACTACTACTACCTAGTGCTCCTGTCTAATGTACCTACTGACTACTACTAATACTTAGTGCTGCTACTTAATGTTCCTACTGACTACTACTACTACCTAGTGCTCCTACCTAATGTTCCACCTGACTACTACTACTACCTACTGCTCCTACCTAATGTTCCACCTGACTACTACTACTACCTACTGCTCCTACCTAATGTTCCTACTGATTACTACTACCTAGTGCTGCTACTTAATGTTCCTACTGACTCCTGCCTAATGTACCTACTCACTACTATTTATTACCCAGTGCTGCTACCTAATGTTCCTACTGACTACAACTTCCTAGTGCTCCTGCCTAATATTCCCACTGACCTCTAGTAGTCAGTAGGACCACTAGGTGGTAGTAGTCAGTAGGAACAGGTAGCAGTGGTCAGTAGGTACATTAGGTAGTAGCAGCACTAGGTAGTAGTAGTAGTCAGTAGGAACATTAGGTAGGAGCACTAGGTAGTAGTAGTAGTCAGTAGATAGAAGCTCTAGGTAGTAGTAGTCAGTAGGTACATTAGGTAGGAGCACTAGTTAGTAGTCAGTAGGAACATTAGGTAGTAGTAGTAGTCAGTAGGAACATTAGGTTGTAGTAGTAGTCAGTAGGAACATTAGGTAGTAGTAGTAGTAGTCAGTAGGAACATTAGGTAGAAGCTCTAGGTAGTAGTAGTCAGTAGGTATATTAGGTAGGAGCACTAGGTAGTAGTAGTCAATACAACATTAGGCAGCAACACTAGGTAGTAGTAGTAGTCAGTAGGAACATTAGGTAGAAGCTCTACTGACTACTACTACCTAGAGCTTCTACCTAATGTTCCTACTGACTACTACTACCTAGAGCTTCTACCTAATGTTCCTACTGACTACTACTACCTAGTGCTCCTGCCTAATGTACCTACTGACTACTACTACTACCTAGTGTTCCTGCCTAATGTACCTACTGACTACTACTACTACCTAGTGCTCCTGCCTAATGTACCTACTCACTACTACTACTACCTAGTGCTCCTACCTAATGTTCCACCTGACTACTACTACCTAGTGCTCCTGCCTAATGTTCCTACTGACTACTACCACCTAGTGTTCTTACCTAATGTTCCTACTGACTACTACTACCTAGTCCTCCTGCCTAATGTATCTTCTGATTACTACTACCTAGTACTGCTACCTAATGTTCCTACCGAGTACTACTACCTAGTGTTCCTGCTTAATGTACCTACTGACTACTACTACTACCTGGTGTTCCTGCCTAATGTTCCTACTGACTACTACTACTACCTAATGTTCCTACTGACTACTACTACTACCTAGTGCTGCTACCTAATGTTCCTACTGAATACTACTACTACCTAGTGTTCCTGCCTAATGTAACTACTGACTACTACTAACAAATACTGCTACCTAAAGTTACCATTAATTACTATTACCAACTAGTGTTCCTACTGACCACTAGTCAGGGATATACTAAGCAAAAGTACTAGGTAGCAGTGGTCAGTGGGAATATTAGGCAGGAACACTAGGTAGTAGTAGTCAATGGTAACATTAGGCAGGAGCTCTAGGTAGCAGAAGTCAGTGGTAACATTATGCAGGAGGTCTAGGTAGTAGTAGTCAGGGGGAATATTAAGCAGAAACACGAAGTAGTAGTTAGTGGAAACAGTCGGCAAAAACACTAGCCAGTAGTAGCCAGTAGAAACATTAGACAGTAGCACTAGGTAGTAGTGGTCTGTGGTAACATTAGGTAGTACTACTACCTAATGTTTCCACTGACTACTATTAGTTCTACCTAGTGCCCCTTCCTAATGTACCTACTGACTACTACTACCTAGTGCTCCTGCCTAATGTTCCTACTGACTACTATTACTACTACCTACTATTCCTGCCTAATGTTCTCACTGACTACTACTCCCTCGTGCTCCTGCCTAATATTCCCACTCACTAATACTACCTAGTGTTCCTGCCTAATGTTCCCACTGACTACTACTACCTAGTGCTCCTGCCTACTGACCACTACTACTACCTAGTGCTCCTGCCTAATGTTCCTAAAGACTACTACTACTACTACTACCTAATGCTCCTGCTATTGTTGTTCCCTGTCCTACTACTACTACTTATTATTCCATCCCTTTTCACTCTTTACTTCTTTTTTTTTTTTTTTTGTACTTTCCATTATCCCATTGTTGGTTTTTCCTGCCATTTGCCTCTACCATATACTTCCTTGCTAATTCTCTTTCTCCCTCCCCCCGGGCAGATATTCTTCAGCATATCGTTGTCCTTGTCTAGTTTAATCTGTCTGTATGGGTATGTTAATTTCCAGCAACAAAATAAAAAAAAAAAAAAAATCCATTTGCTCGTTTTATCCACAAGAAGAAATGTTAATAGTATTTAATTTTGCAGGAATTAGTAGAGATGGTGAAAGCGAAGAAGGCTGCACAAGCAGCTGCTGCCAAGAAGTAATCAAGGAAATTTTATTTTGCTGGAAATTGTCATCATAGGAAGACAGTCTCTCACCAGCAGATTACTGTACTGCATATGATGAAATGTATATATGTGTACTTACTGTGACAAAAGAAAAAACTAATCTTTACCATGATGTAAGAATATCCTAAATGTCAATTTCAAATTTCAGTAACAAACTAATAAAGAAATTCCCTTTCAGTTGCACTTTCTTTTGACCACTTACATGTCAGATCTCTTGTATAATTTGTATTAAAGTTATGAGTAAATTTGATCGTTTTATTTATCAATGAAATTTGCTGAATTTGTTACTCTACATATTAATCAAAAGTAAATCTGAAGCAAACACCAGGGTACCACACCTTCTGCATCTCCCAAAACCATGTTGCTCCTTCCCTACACACATGTATGTATTATTTTTATGTAGTTTATATATTAATTCACATAGTTTTTATTCATTTAAACGTTTTCAAATATGATCTACCCTCGTTTAAACATGAGTCATCATTGACTTACTATAGATTAGTTTTATGTTTATACTTGTCAACTTTAGTACTAATAATAATGACTAATAATAATTTTAATGTCAATCTTTTTAAATTCAATGAAGTAGTGACCAAAAGTATTGTTATTAGTGCTACAATTTGTCAAATTAAAACACACAAGTAAACACTGGAATGCAAAGATGACTCATGTTTATGTAAGGATAGTCCTTATACGAAAACATATATATATATATATATATATATATATATATATATATATTAATGTATGTATGACTCATGGTGAGGTGCCTGAGGATTGGCGGAATGCGTGCATAGTCCCATTGTACAAAGGCAAAGGGGATAAGAGTGAGTGCTTAAATTACAGAGGTATAAGTTTGTTGAGTATTCCTGGTAAATTATATGGGAGGGTATTGATTGAGAGGGTGAAGGCATGTACAGAGCATCAGATTGGGGAAGAGCAGTGTGGTTTCAGAAGTGGTAGAGGATGTGTGGATCAGGTGTTTGCTTTGAAGAATGTATGTGAGAAATACTTAGAAAAGCAAATGGATTTGTATGTAGCATTAATGGATCTGGAGAAGGCATATGATAGAGTTGATAGAGATGCTCTGTGGAAAGTGTTAAGAATATATGGTGTGGGAGGCAAGTTGTTAGAAGCAGTGAAAAGTTTTTATCGAGGATGTAAGGCATGTGTACGTGTAGGAAGAGAGGAAAGTGATTGGTTCTCAGTGAATGTAGGTGGTTTGCGGCAGGGGTGTGATGTTTCCATGGTTGTTTAATTTGTTTATGGATGGGGTTGTTAGGGAGGTGAATGCAAGAGTTTTGCAAAGAGGTGCAAGTATGCAATCTGTTGTGGATGAGAGAGCTTGGGAAGAGAGTCAGTTGTTTGTTGACGATACAGCGCTGGTGACTGATTCGCGTGAGAAACTGCAGAAGCTGGTGACTGAGTTTCGTAAAGTGTGTGAAAGAAGTAAGCCGAGAGTAAATGTGAATAAGAGCAAGGTTATTAGTATTAGGTACAGTAGGGTTGAGGGTCAAGTCAATTGGGAGGTAAGTTTGAATGGAGAAAAAGTGGAGAAAGTGAAGTGTTTTAGATATCTGGGAGTGGATTTGGCAGCGGATGGAACTATGGAAGCAGAAGTAAATCATAGGGTGGGGGAGGGGGTGAAAGTTCTGGAAGTGTTGAAAAATGTGTGGAAGTCGAGAACATTATCTTAGAAAAGCAAAAATGGGTATATTTGAAGGAATAGTGCTTCCAACAATGTTATATGTTATATGGTTGTGAGGCATGGGCTATAGAGTTGTGCGGAGGAGGGTGGATGTGCTGGAAATGATATGTTTGAGGACAATATGCGGTGTGAGATGGTTTGATCAAGTAATAAATAGGGTAAGAGAGATGTGAGGTAATAAAAAGAGAGTGGTTGAGAGAGCAGAAGAAGGTGTTTTGAAATGGTTTGGTCACATGGAGAGAATGAGTGAGGAAAGATTGACCAAGAGGATATATGTGTCAGAGGTGGAGGGAACAAGAAGTGGGAGACCAAATTGGAGGTGGAAAGATGGAGTGAAAAAGATTTTGAGCGATCAGGGCCTGAACATGCAGGAGGGTGAAAGGCGTGCAAGGAATAGTGTGAATTGGAACGATGTGGTATACCAGGGTCAACGTGCTGTCAATGGATTGAACCAGGGCATATGAAGTATATGGGGTAAACCATGGAAAGTTCTGTGGGGCCTGGATGTGGAAAGGGAGCTGTGGTTTCAGTGCATAATTACATGACAGCTAGAGACTGGGTGTGAACGAATGTGGCCTTTGTTGTCTTTTCCTGGCACTACCTCACGCACATGCGGGGGGAGGGGGTTGTTATTTCATGTGTGCCGGGGTGGTGATGGGAATGAATAAAGGCAGACAGTATGAATTATGTACATGTGTATATATGTATATGTCTGTGAGTATATATATGTATACCTTTAGATGTAATGTAAAGGTATGTATATTTGTGTGTGTGAACGTGTATGTATATACATGTGTATGTGGGTGGGTTGGGCCATTCTTTCGTCTGTTTGGTTGCGCTACCTTGCTAACGCGGGAGACAGCAACCAAGTAAAATAATAATAACAATAATAATAATAATAATAATAATAATAATATATATATATACATATACATAGATTGAGAGATTTGGTTTCAGATGCAGATGGCATTGGACCCTGGCGTTTGCTCTGAAGAATTTAAGAAATAGTTGAGAAGAGAAATGACTTGTGTATGACATTTACTGATCAGATGAAAGCATTTGCTAGGGTTGACTAATGCCTTATGAAATATGCTAAAGATGTTAAGGTTTATCGAACAACTGGAACTCCCTTAAGAAAGTGGCCATGGCAATCAAGTCTCAATAACTAGTAAACTCCAAGTGCTGCTTCTCAGCCTTGGGTGCCTCACCCATAATATAAGCCACTGGCAGAATCTAACTCTAGTGCAGTGTCTGTAAAGGCTCCTACCCAATGTTCTTACACTGCTAGCTAATGCTCCAACCTAATGTTCTTATCTGCCACTCCACCCCTTGCCTAAAGTTTCTGCCTAAATGTTCCTACCCACTAACCTATGGTAAATATATATTTACTAAATGCAGTGAGGAGTTAATACCAGGAGAGTCAGGCATGAATGCCTGCAAGAATGGATGAGGTCTAGTATTCCCAACGAAGGTGTGCATACAGCAAGGTTGCGGGATGTCACATGGCTACTTAAATCTGCTCACCGACAGAATAGGAAGGATGATAAACATCAGGGTCTTTTAGGCAAGGGGTAGGTCTGCAGTATGTAAGGGCATGGGAGCTGAATCAATTCCTTTCTGCAAATGACTATTCTTCAGTGAGTGATTCCTGAAGTTGGTGAGATATTTGGAGAAAATGTGTTGTAAGAGCATATGTGAAAACATGATGTGCTTCCAAACTCTTCTATCTGCAAGTTGTAAGTGTTAAAAAGAAGTCATCTTCAACAAGGCTGGTAAGAGGGAAAGAGGTTCAAACTCAACAAGAACCGTGGTTTACCACCTTAAAGGACCCCAACTTGAACTCCACTCTCACATGAAATGTTTCACCTAGGCTGCAGGAGCCCCATGAAAGGGGCCCTGGGGTTGCCTAACTATAAAATTTCTATACCTACCTGCCTTTCCTACTTTAACATGGTGGCATTAGGGGGAAAAAAAAAAATCC
Organism: Panulirus ornatus; assembly: GCF_036320965.1. NCBI lineage: Eukaryota > Metazoa > Arthropoda > Malacostraca > Decapoda > Palinuridae > Panulirus > Panulirus ornatus. The sequence goes on along the minus strand of NC_092262.1, from coordinate 13,206,199 downwards.
AATGCTCATCTGCACACACCATCTAGAGCTATACTGAAAAATGTACCATAATGAAGGAACATCGACAGCCAAGACCCATCAACTACATCAAAGTTTATGCCAACTTCTCCATATACCCAGGTCATACTCAGTGACAGCACTTCAGCCCAAACACACCACATCAATCCAGTTCATTCTATCCAATGCACACCTCTTGCCCTCCTGAATGTTGTTCCCAGTATACTTAAGCCTTCTACACTCCATCCTCCACCTTAGTCTCCCATTCCACCTTGCTCCATCTTTTGACACAAATTCTTCATCTGTCAGTCTTCACTCATCTCCATATATCAAAACTATTTCAGCATATCTTGGTTGGCCTTCTCAGTCAGGCTGCACCTACAACCACACCCTTTTCTTACACTGTTCTTACCACTGTGATCAACTAGCCTCATATCATGCATCATTCTCAGCCATTTAATTTCCGACATATCCAACACTTTTCTTACTTTACATTCAAGTCCCATGATTTCTATTCATGTAACATCGTCAGAAAATGAAGCTTCATACAATCCCGCCTTTACCCTCACATACACTGGCCTCTATACGTGCTCCTTAAAGTTTTGGGCACAGATGGCAAGTCCCAAGGAACATGCCTTCAGGCAAGGGCTTCCCATGCTGTTATTAAAAGCAATGTAATCACAAGCTATATTATACATATTTATTATACTTAATAGCAGTCTCCCACGTTTGCGAAGTAGCGCAAGGAAACAGACGAAAGAATGGCCCAATCCACCCACATACACATGTATATACAAACACGTCCACACACAGCACATATACATACCCATACATCTCAACGTATACATATATATACACACACAGACATATACATATATATACATGTACATAATTCATACTGTCTGCCCCTATTCATTCCCGTCGCCACCCTGCCACACATGAAATGACAAACCCCTACCCCCTCATGTGTGCGAGGTAGCACTAGGAATAGACAACAAAGGCCACATTCATTCACACTCTAGCTGTCATGTATAATGCACTGAAACCACAGCTCCCTTTCCACATCCAGGCCCCACAAAACTTTCCATGGTTTACCCTAGACGCTTCACATGCCCTGGTTCAATCCACTGACAGCACGTCAACCCCGGTATACCATATCATTCCAATTCACTCTATTCCTTGCACGCCTTTCACCCTCCTGCATGTTCAGGCCCCGATCACTCAAAATCGTTTTCACTCCATCTTTCCACCTTCAATTGGGTCTCCCACTTCTCCTAGTTCCCTCCACCTCTGACACATATCCTCTTTGTCAACCTTTCCTCACTCATTCGCTCCATGTGACCAAACCATTTCAAAACACCCTCTTCTGCTCTCTCAACCACACTCTTTTTATTACCACACATCTCTCTTACCCTTTCATTACTTACTCGATCAAACCACCTCACACCATATATTGTCCTCAAACATCTCATTTCCAGCACATCCACCCTCCTCTGCACAACTCTATCTATAGCCCACGCCTTGCAACCATATAACATTGTTGGAACCACTAATCCTTCAAACATACCCATTTTTGCTTTCCAAGATAACATTCTTGACCCACACACTTTTCAATGCTCCCAGATTTTCGCCCCCTCCCCCACCCTACGATTCATTTCCGCTTCCATGGTTCCATCCGCTGCCAAATCCACTCCCAGATATCTAAAACACTTTACTTCCTCCAGTTTTTCTTCATTCAAACTTACCTCCCAATTGACTTGTCCCTCAACCCTACAGTACCTAATAACCTTGCTCTTATTCACATTTGCTCTCAGCTTTCCTCTTTCACACACTTTACCAAACTCAGTCACCAGCTTCTGCAGCTTCCCACCCGAATCAGCCACCAGCGCTGTATCATCAGCAAACAACTGACTCACTTCCCAAGCTCTCTCATCCACAACAAACTGCATACTTGCCCCTCTTTCCAAAAATCTTGCATTCACCTCCCTTACATATGTACACATATACATACATACATATATACACACTTGCTGCCTTCATCCATTCCCATCACCACCCCGCCACACAGGAAACAGCATATATATTGCACGTATTTCATGTATTATTACTTTATTAGATATGTAAGACATCTGTGAAAGGAAAAGTGTAAAAACTGTTAAATAAAAAAGTGCCAAATATTTTGACAAGCAGAAAATAATAGTAAATGCACCAGTCAAACAACTTTTACTAATGATATACCTTTAAGTGCAATTATTTCACATTTGTATTGGTGCTGTTCCCTGTATTACTAATTTCTGAGTTAAGATAAAACATCAGGAACTATTCCTCCCCATCGGAGTGTACGGGGTGTCATTTGTACCAAGATAGCAATAAACACATTGGAAGTGTTTGAGGTGTTAATAGTTCCCAGAGGTGTTAAAGCTTCCAGGACAAAAGCCACCATCATTCAACGTTCGACCAACTTCTGCCTACACGGTTCCATCACTCATCGTGTCCACTACGAGGTACCTAAAGTACTCCACTTCTTTAAAGCTTTCCCAATTCAAACTCATCACACTATTCTGTCTTCACACTCTGCTGCACCGTAGTACTTTACTACTTTTCATATTTACTTTTAGCATTCTCTTTTCACCCCTTTTCCCCTAATTTTTAAACAACTTTGGGAATATCTTTCTTACGAGTCTGTCACCAAACCTGTGTAATTTTCTAATCACTGACATAATGTAAACCTGCACCTTGCACTAACCTTCATCACTATCCCACCATAAACAGATTAAACAACCACAGTGACAACAACTGCACCTTGCACTTACCTTCATCACTACCCCACCATAAACAGATTACACAACCACAGTGGCAACAAATTCTTGTTGTAGACCCACCTTTACAGGAAACCATCTCATCCCTTCCTACTCAAACACATGCTTTACTCTTCAGGTAAACACTCACTGCATCTAGTAATTTTCTATTTACTCCTAGTAGCATTTTCCACCTTATCACCAACATAATGTAAACCTGCCCCTGGCCATCTTACCCATAAACAGATTACACAATCTCAGGGACAACATGCATTCTTGAAGTAGGCTTACCTTAAGTGGGAACCACTTACCTTCCGCCCTTCCTGCTTGCACACTTACCTTACTTTCTAGGTGAAAATGTGTTGCATTTAGTACCTGTAACTTCCACAAAGCCTCCCTGACAGATCTAAAAATACCACGTACAACTCACTTTTTCTCTACTTCTTACATGGCAAACACTAAGTTGACATCTCTACCACATTCGAAGCCACAATGCTCCATCCTAGTCAGATGCTCTGTGCATTCCATTACCTTCCTATAAACCATACAAGCTGTACTCAACTAACTTCTGTAATTCAGCCTTACAAGCTGTACTCAACAAACTTCCGTAATTCAGCCATTCACATTTTTTGCCAGTCCTCAAGCACCTAACCTTGTGAAAAAAAAAAAAAAAATACAGTCAAACAGCCTGACAAACTTATTTCCAAAGAAACTCAACTGTAATCCCATCCTCTGGTACTTCATAATACACAAGGCTTTCACCACATCCTCTTTCCACCATACCATTTGTCATGACTTACTTGGCATACCTAAATAACATAACTGCTATCCCATACGCCATTACCTTTAACTTCCTGTTGCAAGTCTCCTGCAACACTAAAGGTGGCCACATCCATCGGATGGGACCACAGGTCAAGAAGTGTTGTGAAATGAGCAGAGGACAAATGAAGGGTAAGTGTTTTCAACGGAAGATGCATCTTTGTGATACTGTCTGCATTCACAATTTCATCCATTTATTCTATTCATCCACTCCTGTCACAAAAAAAGTATTTCATTTTATCTCTTCTAACAAGTAATGTGCTTAGTTTCGTATTACAAACCCTGATCTCACAAAGAACTTTTCACTATCAACATCTTCAAACGAGCTTTGAAAACTGAAGGTTGCGATGAAGAACACTTTCGCTTCCTTTTTATGGTGCGTAAATCTATTTATAACCCTTACCCATCCCTCGGTTCTATTATTATTTCACGTGCCATCAATTAGTTTTTTGTATTAAGTGCAATGATCAAACCTTAGAAGTAAACTCCAATTTTGCTCCAAAATATATCACGAATATTCCCCTGAAAGTCTCTATCCACGCGTGTACCTGCAATCATAATATCTGCCACCTGGGGTGGAAATCTGGTGACAGTTTAGGCACAATGTCTAAAATCAAGTTCTTCTCAGACACAAATTTATTTTCAGTAGATTAATTCCTGTCCGTTACAATCATAGAAAGGCCTAATTTCACTTTATCCCATTCTGATTACTTTCTTATTACAGTACTTTGGTTGAAGTCCGTCAGCCATTTAAGAGACTAACTTTAAGCTGGACCTTGTTGCTTTGTCACCTTGTAACCTGTTGCAGTCCTCATTAATATACACTTCTCTAATGACCTTGGCATCATCTGCAAACATATTTGGAAGCAAGTGCAATCTTCCTGGAGTCATTTATGCAGATTAAGTGATGGTCCGAGATTGAGCTCTGTGGCACACCACTGATGTCCTTAACACCACCTCGAGAACAATTCTATGATGCATTCTCTGTTCCCTACATCGAAGGATTCTTAACATAGCCTTTGTTCCCTTCAACGAAGGACTCTTAACATATCCTTTCTTCCCCACAACTAAGGTGATTTTTTAAGTCTTTGCCTTATTTCAGACTAAGGATCCAGCTTCTTTATCAGTCTATGTGGCAGTCAATAATTTCTGGTAGTACAAGAACATACAATCTATCAAACCTTTTCTTTAATATATAATAAAGCCCACTCTCACATAGAAATCCAAAAGGTAAGTCACAGTAGCATCTTTCATGAAGCTTTTTTCTGACTTAAGAAGTTTCTCATTTGCAAATAATCACCCATTTTCTTTCAGGCTATTTTTTTCTCTGCCTACAAGTTAACTGTCCTGTATCTCTTAACCACCCCATGCCTTCCTGGTCATCTGCCTACTTACTAGGCTGGCCTATTTGTTGTCACCTAACTTATAAATCAAATACATACAAAGTATGTCTACCACTTTACCAGGTTTGCCTTCTGACTTCCTACTTTTCAGCTTTTGTGTCCAAACCCATCTCTATACCTTCAAGAATGTTGCTGAACTTGGGCAAACTACAGGAATGTGACAAAACTTGTAGGAATCATTAATGGAAGGTAAAAGGCAATCCATATAAGCATTTGGAGCATCACTCACGGTACTGCTAAAGGAGGCATTAAAAAAATAGTAATGCGATCATAGTCAAAATTGTTTGGCAATAAATCAACCTTTTAGGTATATAAGGGTCATTATATTGCACCCATAGGACAGTGGTCAGTTAATCTTTTTTCCTACTTGATCTCTGTTTCCTGCATTAAGCATGATTTACCTTGGACTCTTCACATGGCCTGGCTTAGTCCTCTAACAGCATGTCAGCCCCAGTATACCACATATATTACTCATAAAGTATATTACATGGATGTTTTCACACTTTAATAACTATTTTCAAAACCTCCTAATTCTGTCCATGCAATCTTTGCATCAATCAATCATTCCGTCTCACTTTTAAAAAGCCACTTTTCATATCACATGTGGGGACTTAGCATCAAGGACATTACCTCTCACAACTTTCAAGTGGACATTCCAGCAAACAGTGAGGGAAGAAGTGTAGTGGCTTCAGAATTAGGTTGCCTGAAGTGTAGTGGTGTAACGTGAAGTGCAGTTGTCGGACAGTGAGACGAATAAGGTACAAAGGCGGGCGGATGAGAAGTGGTGGGATGGTTGAGCAATGTCATACGTAGGAGCATGAGTGGATGTGTTGGGATGGAGAAAATACATATTCAATATGAGGTTGGGCAATTCATTATATTTACATTAAACGTCTTCAAAATATAGCACAATACTCTATTATCTTTACCTTCCCGCCCAAACATTTTATTTTTTGCCCCATATGACATGGCCCAGTACAGTAATGGATGTGAAGGGGCTAGAAAAGCTTGGCTATATATGGTGTACAATGTAATATTGTACACCTTATTTATCCAAGCTAGGAAGAAAGTATAATGGTGAAAGAGCTACAGCTAGGCCAAGGAACCAGAGAGAGTGGAAAGTCAGGCCATAAAAGGCGAGCTAGTGAGATAAGTGTAATGCCTGGGTGAAATGCCGTACAAGTGGAGTAATAATGGACAAGTGTAACACCCAAGAGAGTTAGGCTATGCTGGGATATTATGGTGAAGGAAGTATAATGGTTAAAGAGTTTGGCTCTGATAAACGAAGTCATATTGAGGAAGTTTTGTGGCTAGAAAGTTAGGATCTGATATAAGTGATGGTCAAGGATGTATAGTGGGTAGAAAGTTAGGATCTATCAAGTGATGGTGAGGGATGTATAGTGGGTAGAAAGTTAGGATCTGATATATCAAGTGATGGTGAGGGATGTATAGTGGGTAGAAAGTTAGGATCTGATGTATTAAGTGATCGTGAAGGATGTTTAGTGGGTAGAAAGTTAGGATCTGATATATCAAGTGATGGTGAGGGATGTATAGTGGGTAGAAAGTTAGGATCTGATATATCAAGTGATCATGAAGGATGTTTAGTAGGTAGAAAATTAGGATCTGATGTATTAAGTGATCGTGAAGGATGTCTAGTGAACGGAGAGTTAGACTACCATACCTGAAGTGATAGTGAAGGAAATGTATTGGACAATCTTGTAATACTGAAGAAGTACTGTAACTTAAAAGATGACCTTAATGACACTTGAAACAACCATGATAAAAAGTGTTAATGATAAATGTAAAGTTATCTATAATATAGTTTTAGATATAAAAGTCGTGAAGTGGATAATAACATTTGATAAAACACATCTAATGACATAACCAAATCAATGTCAACATAATAATTATAAAGATCTTGGCAAAATCCTGCTTTACTATCAGACCAATTAGGACCGTAAATAATGTGTACAATATTGAATGCTAACGTACTAGGGCAACTAATTTCTCTACGACCCAACTCACATTATTCTTAACCATAACTACATTATATCTACTCTCGACACAGCTGCACACATGATACATGACCCTACTAACGCACTGATATAAACGGCTGCCACACAACATCCAAAATATTGCTCAAGGACAAGAGCCAACCCCAGGCCAGTGATCGTGACCCCCTGACCAGGCAGCCATCTTTGACCCGGCCAGGGGACCCGCGTGGGGACACTCGGACATGGAAATACACACTGCAGGTTAGGTTATACAACTTATACAACTGATCTATTATCACTGAGACATCATGCATACATCAGGGGAAATAATGTTGATCTTTAAGTACTGGGGATCTCTGTGGTTCCCTCATCTACCACTCCGTACCAACCCATGTCTGCAGAATGAACCAGAAGAAGCAGCCATGAAACTATCGTTAGTTACTTTGCCTATTTATCTGTTGAAACCTCACCTCGCTGCGTTGAGAGTGAAGAGATAACATCTCCATGTTACCACAGCAAGCACCACCATCAGCTGCAAGAGTGACGTCGTCCCGGGAGTCGCACATTAATTAGGAAGCCATCATCAGTTACCGCCACGTCCACAAGCTCCTCTGGTCCAATGCTCCTTCCATAAATTTATTTCTTTTAAATTAAGAAGATTACCAGAGTCTACTTTAGCAGTGAATATTATCAAATTATTATAGACATTATTTTTGAGACCGATAAAACTGTAGTTTATTATAAATTTATGCTTTGAATGGATCGAAATTGATATTTTCAAAATCTTTACTATACCTTCACGAACCTGGGGTCCTTCTTGCCCAGGTTATCATTCTTATTTCATTTAAAATATTTTCTCATCAGTTAATGATGCACATTTTCGTAGCATTTCTCAACTGAAAGCAAAGAAAAAAAATAGTTATGATGAGTTTGATTATAAATAATGTCTTCAAAATAACTATGCCGAAACAACAGACATTCTCTTTTTCCACGAAACAATTTCATTTATCAAAAATATATATACTCAACTTTAATTATTCCAGTTTAAACGAGCAGATAAATAAGAAATAGAGAAAATAGCATAATAAACGCACATTCAATTTTTTACTTTTTTTTTTTAAGAATTACGAATTCTTCTCTACCCTTGTCACAGCTAGGGTCATGATGATGGCCATGGTAAACATAAAGCAGACTCAGATAACGCATCAGAACAGTGCTTGTTAAATTTGCGTCCAAGGAGGGTTCCCTTGGGGTCTAAGGATTAAAATCACATACGAAATTAGCCAATATCGCCGCAGATGCACCATTTTGAGCACACCCATGACCATATGCCTTGAGTATATTTTGTCGAGACAATTTTCCTGTCCGGGTTGATCTTTGCACAATTTGATAGCGATCGTTATTTATTTCATTTCATTATGCGATTATGTACAAAGGTTTACGACAGGGGTCATATATCTCATCCGTCCATGAGATATATTGAATATCAAAGATAATATGGTTAAAAAAGAGAACTACTGTCTCATAAGCATAGTGTACTGTGTTCACAATTATGAAACATACAGTCCTCGTCAATGTTCTTCGAACCCAATGAACAGTGTTCTAGATTTCTCCGTTCTCTGAACGACTAACTCTGTTTCCATAAACATTGATGAAGATGCCCTACAAATATCCAACAGGTTTTTCTACTACCTCTTCTGTAGGGCTGGTCTAACTCGTTCTGTAGGGCTGGTCTAACCCGGTCTGTAGAGCTGGTCTTACCCGTTCTGTAGGGCTGATCTAACCCGGTCTGTAGGGCTAACCTAACCTGTTCTGAAGGGCTGGTCTAAACTGTTCTGTTGGCCTGATCTAACCTGTTCTGTAGGGCTGATCTAACCCGTTCTGTAAGGCTGATCTAACCCGTTCTGTAGGGCTAACCTGTTCTGTAAGGCTGGTCTAACCCGTTCTGTTGGGCTAACCTAACCTGTTCTGTTGGGCTGATCTAACCCGTTCTGTAGGGCTGATCTAACCCGTTCTGTAAGGCTGATCTAACCCGTTCTGTAGGGCTAACCTGTTCTGTAAGGCTGGTCTAACCCGTTCTGTTGGGCTAACCTAACCTGTTCTGTTGGGCTGATCTAACCCGTTCTGTAGGGCTGATCTAACCCGTTCTGTAGGGCTAACCTAACCTGTTCTGAAGGGCTGGTCTAACCTGTTCTGTTGGCCTGATCTAACCTGTTCTGTAGGGCTAACCTAACCTGTTCTGTAGGGCTGGTCTAACCCGTTCTGTTGGGCTAACCTAACCTGTTCCGTATGGCTGGTCTAACCCATTATGTAGGGCTGATCTAACCTGTTTTGTAGGGCTAACCTAACCTGTTCTGTAAGGCTGGTCTAACCCGTTCTGTAGGGCTAACCTAACCTGTTCTGTAGGGCTGGTCTAACCCGTTCTGTTGTACTAACCTAACTTGTTCCGTATGGCTGGCCTAACCCATTCTGTAGGGCTGCTCTAACATGTTCTGTAGGGCTAACCTAACCTGTTCTGTAAGGCTAACCTAACCTGTTCTGTAGGGCTGGTCTAACCCGCTCTGTAGGGCTGATCTAACCTGTTCTGTAGAGCTGATCTAACCCGTTCTGTAGGGCTGGTCTAACCCGTTCTGTAGGGCTAACCTAACCTGTTCTGTAGGGATGATCTAACCAGTTCTGTAGGGCTGGTCTAACCCGTTCTGTAGGGCTAACCTAACCTGTTCTGTAGAGCTGATCTAACCCGTTCTGTAGGGCTGGTCTAACCCGTTCTGTAGGGCTAACCTAACCCGTTCTGTAGGGATGATCTAACCCGTTCTGTAGGGCTGGTCTAACCTGTTCTGTTGGCCTGATCTAACCTGTTCTGTAGGGTTGGTCTAACCCGTTCTGTAGGGCTGATCTAACCTGTTCTGTAGGGCTGGTCTAACCCGTTCTGTAGAGCTGGTCTAACCTGTTCTGTTGGCCTGATCTAACCTGTTCTGTAGGGCTGGTCTAACCCGTTCTGTAGGGGTAACCTACCCTGTTCTGTAGGGCTGGTCTAACCAGTTCTGTAGGGCTAACCTAACCCGTTCTGCAGGGCTGGTCTAACCCGTTCTGTAGGGCTAACCTAACCCGTTCTGTAAGGCTGGTCTAACCCGGTCTGTAGGGCTGGTCTAACCCGGTCTGTAGGGCTGTTCTAACCCGTTCTGTCTGGTCTAACCCGTTCTGTAGGGCTGTTCTAACCCGTTCTGTAGGGCTGGTCTAACCCGTTCTGTAGGGCTGGTCTAACCCGTTCTGTAGGGCTGGTCTAACCCGTTCTGTAGGGCTGGTCTAACCCGTTGTGACTTTGTAAGTAATCTTTCGGCCAAGGCCGCTCGAGTGATCTACTTACTCACCTTCTAAAGTGTGATAAGAAGCACTTCGTATTTAAGTAGTTACAAGTGCTGTGCACTTCAAGCACTTATAAAAGCCAAACGCTTACTTTTATGGTCATTATGACCACATAGGCGGTTTTTGGTACGAATTTAGTTATATTCCAAAATGCTTTAAATATGACCTGACCTGACCTGGGGTATGACCTGTGACTAGCCAGGTCACCAGATAGTCTCCTGGTCTATCCGATGTCTGACATGGGACTGACCAGGTCACCAGGTACTCTCCCACCTGACCTGTGACTAGCTAAGTCATCAAATACCTTCCCTACCCCAGTATCTGACCTGTGACAGGTCACCATTCGAGGAAAAGGACGCATCATTTGTTCCGCCCGCGCGCCAAGCCATACCCCGGCAAGATCAGTTCATTTCCTAACAAATAACTTTGTATCTGTGATTCTGGCGCGGCCAGTGATGAAGGAGACGAACAGAGGAATGACTAGGTCAGCCGTGGAGTGGATAGCTCTGCGGGGGCACCAATCAGTCTGTTTATCTTTGAGATTTTCTCATGATTAGGCCACCTACTACAGCTGCCGCGCGGGAAAGTCTCCAGTCTGACGCGCTTCTCCGTCTGCCGCGCGGGAAAGTCTCCCAGTCTGACGCGCTTCTCCGTCTGCCGCGCGGGAAAGTCTCCCGGTCTGACGCGCTTCTCCGTCTGCCGCGCGGGAAAGTCTCCCAGTCTGAAGCGCTTCTCCGTCTGCCGCGCGGGAAAGTCTCCCAGTCTGAAGCGCTTCTCCGTCTGCCGCGCGGGAAAGTCTCCCAGTCTTCAGCCTGACCAATCTCGAGAGATGCCATTATATATTGTTCTATTTTTATATTTCGTGTCATATACTGTGATGCGTGAGTCTATATGACAAGATATGAGGCTGTCTCTATATCTCGCCTCACATTCGCCTATGTAATGGTGCAGTTAGGTTTGCGCTGTGGGTGTAAAAATGTCTAGCCAGTGGGAGTAATGGAACTGATTAAATTTAAACTAGTGGTGGGCGGTGGAGGGTCAGGGGTGTGGCCTCCCTCCTCCTAGCCACAGGCCAGACACCCCGCCCTCCCACATACCAATGGTCATCCCACTGAAAAAAATAGGAAGGAATTACCCAAGATAATTCTGAAGCGAGGAGACACAAGCAAATACCCACTAGTAAAATCCATTTTCTGACAACGAAATGTCTTATATATATATATATATATATATATATATATATATATATATATATATATATATATATATATATATATATATATAATGACGTAATTAGCTCTCATCAATAAGTTATCATTGGCTCTTTCGGACTATCTGGAGCTGTTAAATACGTGATCTGTTACGGCTGTGGCCAGGGATATAGACCCACTGTACAGCGCCTTGTCTCAGATTTTGCGTTTGACCTTAATTATCAAGGACTTGTGGGGGGAGGGGGGGGGTCGAGGGTCAAGAATTACCATGCAAGAAATGACACAACACATTATTATCCATGACAAGATGTCTGAAATCTTGTGAAACTGTATCCACACTATGCATTTCGCGGCCAAATTTCACTCCATGAAGGTCTGTATATAATGAACCAACTTAGCCACTGGGATGTAATGGAGACGCTGTGTGACCACTGGGATTAATCCCTTTTGCGCTCCCGCCCGTAGGAGGAACCTGGCAGACCCAATCAGGAATGCGGTCATACGAGACTCGAGAGGAATATGTACCGTGTCGTCATGAGTCTCGTACCTCTCGCAGTTCCAATGGTCTTCATATAACTCTCCCATCTACACTGGGCTAAACATCACCCACTTACCACCCCCTCAGCTCCTGTTTCCTCTCCTGTAGGAGGCGCTGAGGCAGAACAGAAGCGGCGGTGATGTTGATGGAGGCCAGGCCCGGGGGCCACCAAGGACACGCGGAGCACAAGGCAGCCGCTCAAGTCTCGGACGCCACAGGCGAGGAAACGCATCTGCAACATAGGAAGTTCACCTCTCAACTTCCCCATTATATGCGACCTTCCTACTGTATTACAACACCCAACGTATCCTGACCAAAAAAAAATAAAATAAATAAAATAATCTGGGACAAGTTCCTGGCCTGATAACATATATGGTAGAGTAGTAAATTGCAGGTGACCAAATATAAACAGCGTCACCCCTGTAAACACACGCATACTACATACAGACACACACACCACAAACACACTCATACAAACCACCTCGCCTGGACCTTGGCTCTGTGCTCTGTGCTCTCTCTCTCTCTCTCTCTCTCTCTCTCTCTCTCTCTCTCTCTCTCTCTCTCTCTCTGGTGCGGGAAACAAAGTCATTAATGGGTTACCTGCTGACGTGTAACATTTCCGTGGGCTGCAGGGGTCAACATGTCAGCACACACGCCGCCTACCCCACCCTCAGTACTCATGTATCGAAGTACATCATCTGGGAGACCCATACATCATGTGGGAGACCCATACATCGTCTGGGAGACCCATACATCATACGGGAGACCCATACATCATGTGGGAGACCCATACATCATGTGGGAGACCCATACATCATCTGGGAGACCCATACATTATCTGGGAGACCCATACATCATCTGAGAGACATTGGAAAGGATCACAATTTTGCGCGTGATCAAGTATATTCGCATGAGTCCAGGGGAAAATGGAACACGATAAGTTGCCAAGTGCACTTTCGTGTAATAATCACATCATCAGGGGAGACACGAGAAAAATACAACAGTCACTTGATATACAACGAAGACACGTAGCTAGGACGAATACACGTAGTTAGGACGAAGACACGTAGCTAGGACGCCATTTGGTTGTATATCAACTGACTTATATTTCTATCTTGAGTTCCCCCTGATGATGATGTGATTATTACACGAGACTGCACTTGGCAACTTATCGTGTTTCATTTTTTCCCTTGGGGAAAGGGAGCTGTGGTTTCAGTGCATTATACATGACAGCTAGAGACTGAGTGTGAACGAATGTGGCCTTTGTTGTCTTTTCCTAGCGCTACCTCGCGCACATGCGGGGGGAGGGGGTTGTCATTTAATGTTTGGCGGGGTGGCGACGGGAATGAATAAAGGCAGCAAGTGTGAATTATGTACATGTGTATATTTTTTTATTTTTTTTTTTTTTTTTTTTTTTTCTCCAAGAGAAGGAACAGAGAAGGGGGCCAGGTGAGGGTATTCCCTCAAAGGCCCAGTCCTCTGTTCTTAACGCTACCTCGCTATCGCGGGAAATGGCGAATAGTATGAAAGAAAGAAAAGAATATATATATATATATATATATCTTTTCTTTCTTTCATACTAATCGCCATTTCCCGCATAAGCGAGGTAGCGTTAAGAACAGAAGACTGGGCCTTAGAGGGAATATCCTCACCTGGCCCCCTTCTCTGTTCCTTCTCTTGGGAAAAAAAAAAAAAAAAAAAAAAAAATATATATATATATATATATATATATATATATATATATATATATATATATATATATATATATATGTTGAGATGTATAGGTATGTATATTTGCGTGTGTGGACGTGTATGTATATACATGTGTATGTGGGCTGGTTGGGCCATTCTTTCGTCTGTTTCCTTGCGCTACCTCGCTAACGCGGGAGACAGCGATACAGTAAAATGAGTAAATAAAATGTATCAATAAATATATATGGCAATACCAGAGGTATTGAAGGCTATTCTCAACTCCTGAGAGTATGGGGGTAGCCCAGGAGGTATACCCCAGGCCAGGAGGTATACCCCAGGTCAGGAGGTATACCCCAGGCCAGAAGGTATACCCCAGGCCAGGAGGTATACCGCAGCCCAGGAGGTATACCCCAGGCCAGAAGGTATACCCCAGGCCAAAAGGTATACCCCAGGCCAGGAGGTATACCGCAGGCCAGGAGGTATACCCCAGGCCAGGAGGTATACCCCAGGCCAGGAGGTATACCGCAGGCCAGGATGTATACCCCAGGCCAGGAGGTATACCGCAGACCAGGAGGTATACCGCAGGCCAGGAGGTATACCCCAGACCAGGAGGTATACCCCAGGCCAGGAGGTATACCCCAGGCCAAGAGGTATACCGCAGGCCAGGAGGTATACCCCAGGCCAGGAGGTATACCCCAGGCCAGGAGGTATACCCCAGGCCAGGAGGTATACCGCAGGCCAGGAGGTATACCCCAGGCCAGGAGGTATACCGCAGGCCAGGAGGTATACCCCAGGCCAGGAGGTATACCCCAGACCAGGAGGTATACCCCAGGCCAGGAGGTATACCCCAGGCCAGGAGGTATACCGCAGGCCAGGAGGTATACCCCAGGCCAGGAGGTATACCCCAGGCCAGGAGGTATACCCCAGGCCAGGAGGTATACCGCAGGCCAGGAGGTATACCCCAGGCCAGGAGGTATACCCCAGGCCAGGAGGTATACCCCAGGCCAGGAGGTATACCGCAGGCCAGGAGGTATACCGCAGGCCAGGAGGTATACCCCAGGCCAGGAGGTATACCCCAGGCCAGGAGGTATACCCCAGGCCAGGAGGTATACCGCAGGCCAGGAGGTATACCCCAGGCCAGGAGGTATACCCCAGGCCAGGAGGTATACCCCAGACCAGGAGGTATACCCCAGGCCAGGAGGTATACCCCAGGCCAGGGGAGTGGTGGCACCTGTTGTTTACAGAGAGTTGGGGTTCGTGGAAGGTCGGGTCTGCGTCTGTGTGGAGAATACGACGGCCATTTCCGGGCACCCCCGTGTGTTCCCCAGGGTCACACACCGGCCAGATAACACGGGGCCGCAGCGGCGGCGGCGGCGGCGGCATGACGGAAACTGCGGCCGGTACACTAGCTGCCTGTGTGTGTGTGGCATTAAACGATGGGTTGAGGAGGCAAGAGACTGGTGAGACCCATACACGATATGACACACCTGTGGTCTTGGTACATTACACATGACACCTACACACTCACTGTGAACCAATGTGCACTACACATGACACCTACACACTCACTGTGAACCAATGTGCATTACACATGACACCTACACACTCACTGTGAACCAATGTGCACTACACATGACACCTACACACTCACTGTGAACCAATGTGCATTACACATGACACCTACACACTCACTGTGAACCAATGTGCACTACACATGACACCTACACACTCACTGTGAACCAATGTGCACTACACATGACACCTACACACTCACTGTGAACCAATGTGCATTACACATGACACCTACACACTCACTGTGAACCAGTGTGCATTACACATGACACCTACACACTCACTGTGAACCAGTGTGCATTACACATGACACCTACACACTCACTGTGAACCAGTGTGCATTACACATGACACCTACACACTCACTGTGAACCAATGTGCATTACACATGACACCTACACACTCACTGTGAACCAATGTGCACTACACATGACACCTACACACTCACTGTGAACCAGTGTGGCCTTTGTGATCTGTTATCCTGGCGCTACCTCTCTGAAGCGGGAGGTAGCGATGCTGTTTCCTGTGGAGCGTGGTGGCGCCAAGAATGGATAAAGGCTAGCAAGTATTAATATATGCATGTGTATATGTCTGTGTATATATATATATATATATATATATATATATATATATATATATATATATATATATATATATTCTTTTTTCATGCTCGCCAGGTCCCGCGTGAGCGAGGTAGCGTCAAGAACAGATAACGGAGCTTTACAGGGGAAAAGAATCCTCACTTGACTCCCTGCTCTATTCTTTCTTTTGGAAAGTAATACAGGAGGGGAGGATTTCCAGCCTACCCGCTCCCGCCCTTCCTAATTAGTCGCCCTCTACGACACGCAGGCAATACGTGGGCAGCATGCGCGCGCGTGCGTGCGCTTTTATGTTATTTGTTCTGGTACTTTCTGAAGAACAGTTGTATGTTATGTTCTCCGTTATGACGCTACTAGATAATCCCAGCCGTTACTGCACCTCCCCTTACTCTTCTGTCTTCTATTGTGGACCTGTTCAAAGGCTTCCCTCTCGTCTCCCCGGTCCGTTCCACTGGGCCCTCGGGGGCGCCATTGTTGTTCCATTCCTATGGACCGCATTCACATCGTTGCCAAGTGCCACTCAGGAGGAGCATCTGGCGTCGCATCTCACCAGTGATCTGTCAACTGCTTCCTGGAGCAGTGAGGACTGTGGGTCATCCTCCTCCATCCACACATTACCTCCCTCATTTCCCCCGCTGAATTCACCTTTTAGAATCATCTACAGTCTCTGCTTAACGGCTGGTTTGGTAGTTAGGTTCGGTCATTCGTATATCTCTTGATCTGTGTCGACTGTAATTAGAAGTTCTTCCGTGTGATTGAATGATTGTGTGTTTAGTAACTGTCTTTTGTGAGGGGAGTTTTACACGAGTGTGGCCCCGTCTCTTAACCTTATGTATATATATATATATATATATATATATATATATATATATATATATATATATATATATATATATATATGTATATATATATATATATATATTCCTATGAGTCCACGGGGAAATGAAACACGGTAAGTTGCCAAGTGCAGTTTCGTGTCATAATCACATCATCAAGGGAGACACAAGAGAGAAATATAACAGTCAGTTAATATACTACGATCGTTTTATCGACCAGCCCTAAGAGGGAGAACGAACACCTGGGGTGGGTGTGGGCTGACTGTCCCCCACGCCCGGGACTCGAACTGAAGCAGGCCCGTGTCGACTCATGGTCAGCAACAATAAATGACCACATCAAGTGTGGCCGTGTGTGTGTTTATAAGTGAATCCCATCATGTGAATCACAGTCACATAGCGTGTTCTGGCGAGTGAACTTTATCATGTGACTCACAACCTCATCCTATGATTCACCTAACCTATCGATCGTGTTCTAACCTAACCAGCAGGACCACCACTTGGGTAGGCAACTCGTGAGGGACGGCCCTGTGACCTCTAACAACCTCCATCCCTCACCCCAAAACCTCTGAGCCTCGCCACTGTCCCCCCCCCCCCCGACGTAACCCAAGACGTGGACGCTTTCTAGTATTACCTTCTCCACTCCGGCCGGCGCAAGACACCATCAAGGACCCCCATGTCGTCGTCTCCTCCAGCAAGTACAAAGTGTTCTCTGTCTTGTGTTCGTCAATATATATATATATATATAAATATATATATATATATATATATATATGCAGATGAAATGTAAGGATATTGGCCAATGTTGGTAATGTTTCATTGCGTCGTCGCAAGTCTGGATTAATGAGAGGGGGTTCGGTCGGCCAGAGGCACGCCCTGATTTGGGCCAGCATTAATGTGGCGGGTCATTTCTTCATACAAGGTTAAGTTGAAATTTAATCCTCACAATTACGAAGAAATGGTCCTTATTGTCGGCGAGGCTGAAACGTGTTTAACATGTCCTTTTCTTGGACCCCCGTTGCTCGCTGAATTCCACTTCTTCAATTACTTAATTATCAATGTTATGCTCCGCTGGAAACGTGTTTCATTCTTCATGAGGATTTCTAACTTAAGCATAAGTGTACACAAACATCCACATGTAAGCATCCACTCTGACCTGCCACACACACACACACACACGTGGAGAACCTCAAGGTGTAATGTTGGGGCCACTTGTATTTCTGGTCAATGTAAACGAACGACTTGCGAAATAGGAGAGTGACAGCCTTAGAATCTGGGGGTCACCAGGGGGACCCCCCAGAATCTGAGGGTCACCAGGGGGAACCCCAGAATCTGGGGGCCACCAGGGACACCCCCAGAACCTAGGAGTCACCAGGGACACCCCCAGAATCAGGAGTAACACTAGATATCTGGGTGACTTCATGGAAAACTTCTGAATCTGACGCTTCATAATGTAAGGGGGACTGGCACACCAGAGCCTTGCAGTGGCATCAGGATGACCCCAGATACAGGGGGTTGGTTTCACCCCTGATGTGTCGACGGCCTGTACAGGTGTTGCTCTGTCCAAACAGACAGGATACGTTAACTGCGACAGATATCACGCTAGACAGAAGAAGGTAAAAGATCAGAGAAAGGTGATGACTGATGCGTTAATGAGACGAGGAGGAGGAGGGGTGGGGTGGGGGGTCTTTTTCCAAACCGATCTGGCTGATAGTGGTACACAGACCACACAGACCCCCCGAGGGTCCAAGCAAGGTGGTCTGGCCTCAACGCTGCAGAAGAGATGGATGAAGAGGAACCTTCTAC